>NC_056730.1:606909382-607171882 GCF_019279795.1 Protopterus annectens | reverse complement strand
GAGAGGAGAGCCAGATCAAAACAGAGTTATGTCAGAGGGATGCTAAATGGTGAGCTAAGGATAAGAATGAATAGAGGAAAACAGGAAGCAGGTGGTGTATAGCAATTAAAATAAAGATGCATACATGAGGGTGGGCAGGGTAACTTCTTTCAAGAGTGGTTAGGAGAGACCGTCTCAGAGGAACAGACAAAGGACTGACACAAAGGAACAGGGAAGTGACAGCCAATAAGTAAGTGAAGCGGGACAATTCAGGGGCCGTGAAGAGGTCCTATCTGATTTTTATAGAAAGAGTAACAGATTGGGTGTATTATTAGCACAGACATAAGATCTTAAGGCAAGAAAGGACTAACAATACTATCAAAAGGAAAGGGAGATCCTGAAAGATCCAGTCAGCCTCAGACTCATCTCACTATACAATGCTAATGCAAAGACTTTCAGAAGGATGCCAATGTCTACATATGAAAGTTTACCTCCATCAGTGATAAATATAGCATGCATAGGATCTATTAAGGAAACACTGTAAGCTGTCAACTGGGAATGCTGATAACCTTTGCAGAATGGGCACAGAAAACTGCAGGTGAAGGAAAGGAATAGTGATAATAGCCAGGAGGCATTCAGCCAGAGTCTTATGGAAGTGTGCTCCAACCCAGATTTACTTGAATTTTGCCCAGTGTATCTAGCCATTTACAGTACACATGTGAACACAGATGCCCATCAACGCATAACAAAATGTAACAATGGCTTTAAACCCATTACTTATTTATGGAATAGTAATGCAAATGCTGTAGGTACAAATAATATTAAAATATACATTAATCTCACACATTAAAATTCCAGTGCACAATTAAATCTACTAAATGACACCTTCTGTGATGCTGAGAGTTTACATAAAAAAATTACAGTTTTAACATTTACTATATTAATACATAAAAAGCTATTTAAATTAACAGGGCAGTTATATTACCACTACAAATGAAAGTGATGATACATATTCTTAAGCAAGTTTTGTCTTACATGTCAGGGCTGATTTCAGAGACCACACTGATGCAGTTATTCTGAGAAATTGTAAACTCATGGTACAGAACCCAGGATGGTGGACGGGGTTGAGGCCTTCTTGTCAAGTAACATGAAAATGGGTGAAGGTGGGCCACATGTTTGTGAATTAGCATTAGGTAATTTCCAGAGCCGTCAACATCCCTAGCAACCTGCAAAACAAGAAATATGACAGAAAATATAGCTTAACTGTTGTAAACAAGGACATACAAAACTAATGAAATGATCAAGTCATGGGATGACACAACCATGCTCAGTTTTCAAATATCTATTTTGTCCTTTGCTATATCCCATTTTTTCCCATCTCATCTTATTCTGCCTAAAAGTGAACAAAGTTAAGGGTCTGGTGACTGAACTTGTTTCTACTTTACAGAATCTGTTTACCACTCTTTTCTGCCCCGTCTTACCTTACTTTTACATTAATGCTTCCCTCATCAAAAGCTTGAAACTAAGACTCCTTGGCAAATTTTTTTTCGGTCCTTCGTCTTAAAATACTGACAAAATTTACACTAACATTAACATGAAAATTTATGAACTCAAATACATTATTACTGAACAACCACAGCTATAAATATGAAATACAACATGCAATGGAGACCTTACCCTGGTTTGGAGAGAAAAATGAGAGCACTGAGACCTGCAGCGGCAACAAAAACTGGGATAAATAAGACAGACCTGAAACATTTCATTTTACTGTAAAATGGTTCAGCTGCTTTTTAAACAGCAGCACACAAACAAGCATCTTGCATCTTTTCGCTTACACTTATTTCATCAGTTACCAAAAAACAAACACCAACTCAACAGTTAAAAAACTTTACTGAATGATACGCCACAGCACTTGTGTTTTCCACACTGCTGTACTTCAGACCATACCTCTCAACTGCCTAGAATTTTGCAGAATATCCTTGATTTTGTTTCATATGTTGCACTGTCCTTCACAAAATGTTTAATTTTCTCATACATCATTTATCACTGCAGTAAGTCAATAATGACAAACATTGCAGGTTCATATTTCTTATTATTCAGAAAATGTATGTTGGTGAAAAAAAACTGTCCTAATAATGTTTTAAGTGAATTAGAGTCTTCTTTCGGCTTTTCCCGGTTAGGGGTCGCCACAGCGGAACTCCGGTCCGCTAATGATTGGTAGTAGATTTTTACGTACTGGCTTGCCGGGCTTAATGCACAACCTTCAACGAAGGAATGCCCATTCACGCATGTCGCCACACAGAAGACACTCTAACTGAGAATCGAACAGGCAACATCTAACTGTGAGGCGACAACGCTACCGCAGCACTTCTTCCCTGATTTTGGGCATTTGTCCTCCCTATTATTTTTTATGTGGCCAGAATTCTACAGTGAAGAAACTGAGAGGTATTCTTTAACCTTAATATTTTCTCACATTGCTGTAGACAATATCGACCCAGCAAGTTGCTAAAATATCTAACACAGCCTTACTACTTTTAAACAGATTACCAAGATTGTTATGTACTGGAAACATGGCACCAAACAATCAAGTTCCCAGACACGCACTGTGTAGAGAGGGGCAAACTTCAAATCCAGAAAAATATCTACCAGTTTAATATAAATACTCTGTGAAGTAGTGGAAAGAGTGATTATGCATCTGTTACATAATGAAAAGGAAAAACAATCTTCTCCTGAAATATGATTAATTTGTGTGCATGATGAGAAATGAACAAATGAATTCATCAAATAAGGGTTTCAGAACACTTATTCAACAGAGTATCAAGGACAAAGGAAAAAGGAGGTGGGGGTTTATACCGATTACGACAGTGGTTCCAATAATCACAGAGGAAAATAAAGACAACAATAGTAGATTTGTTTTAATAAGGGGTTACTGGAAGGGATGGAGGACTATACTGGCATGTATTTATATTACACCTAAAACTACTCTTAATGAACTTAAGAGAGATTAGGAGATAATTAGCTTTGGCAAGGAATATTACTCATGGGTAGGAACCGGAATGTGACATGCAAAAGAAGGAAAATATAACAAAGGAGTGGAGGATTCCGAAGATATATATGAAAATATTTGGAATGGAAGATGTGAAATTTACCAACAGAAACCCAGGCAAATTTTACATATTACTCAGCAAAGGTACAAAAAATGGGTTGGACTGGGCAGAAATTATGTTTCACAGAAGCACTGGAATTTAACTGAAAGTTCTGAAACACATCAAAAAACTGTTTTAGATTATGCACTAACAAAGATCCAGGGTAATGAAGTGAAAATGAAATTACAATACCTGTTCAGGATCTCTGGTGATATTTCTTGTTTTAGGCTCCCTAATTTTGTTAACAACTCTTTCTATTTTCTGTTGCCTCATTCCCTTTCCAGTAGCCCCTTATTATCACAATTCTAACATTACTGTCTCCCCCCCATATTCTATCATTAACACTACTCTAGCATTTTGTATAATTACCCCTATTTTCCTTTGTCCCTACTATACTGCTGAATATCCGTCCTGCAATCCTTTGTTTGGCAAATTCACATGATCATTCCTTTCCAAATGTCTCTCCTAAAGCATTGCTAGTTGCACTTTGCATTTCTTAAATATAATTCAATACTCCTTCCGTTCTATCTATGACAAAATGCTACTGTTCCCATCTATTATACATGACAGATTTTCTGAATGTGTAATTCCAGCTTTTGTGTTACATGCATAAACATTAATGTCTGGTATGTTGATCTTTTATACATTTGTTTCCTCTCATCTCCATTTGATCTCATGTCACATTTTTCAAGGCCTTCCATTTTCATGAAAATCCTCAAACAAAAAACTAAATATGTTTTCTTAACAGCCCCCATCCCCATTTAACTTAGAACAAACACACAAAGCAATGTAAATTTTCAAAAAATTTCTAACTAGGAACAACTGCCCCAAACTGACTCACTGCAGTTTTGTAGAAAACTAACAAAGAAAAGGGGGGAGGGTAATACTGACTGCAAGAGTGGCTTCAAGAATGATAGCGTTTTGTACTGCTTGGCTTTTGGTTGCGTCCAGCAAACAGAAGACAACAGCAAGTGTACTGAACTCAGTAACATCTGTTACTACTACTTCCCAGGAAGCAGCTTGGGACCAGTGATACTATCCTCCTTCTGGTGAAAGAAGGGACAAAGTGCACTTTAAATAATTTTAGAGTGCTGTTGTTTTTGCCACTGCATTAAACTGCTCAGTTCTGCATTTCTGCCTATTTTAAGTGCTTGTTGCTTGAGATAATACGCAAGTTGATGACTTCTGCACTTTTAGCTTGGGTTGCTGTTTAAGTTAATTTACTGCACGTCTAGGTTCTTTCAGTGATCTAGTGGCAGTGGAGAGTAGCCTGGTCTCTTTCTATGATGAAAATCAGTGAGGAAACATTACAACTGTGCTTACTGTGATAGGCTAGAGGGCTATTTTACTTGTTTACTGTTTTTTCTGAGCCTACATGAAAGCATACTTGTGAGAAGTTTGGCATTAAACAAAAGTGGCCTGTAATGACACAAACACTGAGAATTTATATTTTCCTATAAAGCTACCTCTGAAATTTCTTGAGCACTTAGTTGCACAAAGAGCAACTAGTCTACACACTGAGAGCACTGTCCCACGAGTTTAGTCTTACTTCTTTCCAAGTTAGCATGCTGGAAACCCCTCTTGTACCATCCCCTTGCAGATAGAGTAATATTAATCTGTAACCATGGATATACACTTTCCTACTATTTCTACAACCAGTTTGGTGGATATGAACATCCTACGGCAATGCAACAATTGCCTGATGTTTACTGACAACCACACAATTCTTAAACAAAATGATACAGTATGTAAGAAATATAGTTATACAATATCGCTGGAAACAATGATCTCACATACAATGCACTTATAAATACCAAACAGGTTGACAGAAACTCACACACTACACCCACCATCACACAGAGTATGGACCAGACACACAGACTCACATATGCTGAGGCTCTTAAAATGTAACCTTTCTAAACCCCAAGGCCCCCCATAAGTTGCACCCACATTAACTATCCCTAGCAACCTCAAAAGCACAACATCCACTATGACATATACAGCCATACCTCACTGTGTCTCAATTTCTAAGCCCATAAGGCAAACCACGACATAACTGATATTTCAGTCATAGGAGACTCCAGTGTGAGACACACAGGCTGTCCCTCTCATCAGACCGAGTAACGACAGGGCCACTTGTTAGTTATCTATCTGGGGCCAGGATTCACCAGATCACACATGCATTCAGGTTGCTGAACCACAAGTACAGTCATAGTCCATATGGGTGTAAATGACCTGAGACATACCACCCTGACTTATATAGAGAGAGGTATGATGGAACTCTCTCGATTGTGTCTCAGGTCAGTATGAGCCTTGCACTGGGCAGCATTCTACCTTCTCCAAAGATAATGTCAGAATATGAACAGAAGACAACTGACTTTAATAACTGGCTTAGTTTTTTGTGTGAATCCAAGGGTGGGTGCAATAACTGTCAGTTGGGGAAGATATGGCTGACAGACCATGCTGTTTTGTCAGCATGGTTTGCACCCCCCCCCCTTTAGGCTTTTGAAAATTAGCTAAAACCTTGTCCACCAACATAGTGCCATTTTTAGGCATTGCCAACCTGATAAACCTTTCCGCATAGCAAAACTAACCCAGTAAAATCTAAAGCTGTTACTGCTCAATGCCAGGAGTCTAAACAAGAAACTCATTTCCTTGCAAGCTCTCCTCAACCTAAAGAATGCAGATATCTGTGTAGTTACTGAGACATGGTTTAAAGCCACTGGGAGTGTCCCAGCAGTGCAGGGCTATGACAGTTTCCCCAAATTTAGACAAGCCTGTTAAGGTCATATCACAAATCTATAACATTTGAAGTAACTATCACAACTAACTCCCCACTACCCCCTCTCCGCACAGCAAAAAGGTTAAAAAATGTATCCAAAGCAAACTATAGCCTCCTACATGACGGCATAAATAGTTTCAACCCCCTGCTCACTATCGACAGCAGTGTCTCCCATACTGAGAAGTACACTAATCCCATACTGAGAAGCATACTTATTCCTTGTATAATACAAGTGTATAGACTCAGCTGCACCTGAAAGGATTAAATCAGAATCCTCACGAAAAAACAAACCGCCCTGGTGGACATTCTGCATAAATAGGTTATACAACAAGATAACAACTGCTGACTAAGAACAAGAAGAAAACGTCTCAGCGGAGGAAAGACACCCTCCACAGCTTGAACAAGCAAATTAGACATCTTGTTAAGTCCTCCCAAAGGTAACTACAAAATCAAATTAGCATCCTTGGCTAGGGATAATCACAAGGCATTCTATAACTACATCTAAAATCTTAAAAGGAAGGCTCAGATTAGTGCTGAACCAGTAGTGGACAGTACCACTGATATGGAAGCTGTAAAAACTGCCAACTTGCTAGCAGACAGGTTCAGCGAAAACTTCACTCCACTCTCCCACCAATCATAACCCAAAATTTACTTAACAGTCCTCTACCTAGTATCTCAAATGAGCAGGTCATGACCGACCTCTCCAAGGCCAAAAACACAGCCTTCATGGGACCGGACAACATCCCATACTGCTTACTAAATGGTCTAAAACAGGAGATGGCGGAATCACTTCAACCCCATTCTAACTACTGGCTTTGTCCCTCCCAAATGGAAAACTGCAACTATGACCCCTTTACACAAAAGGGGTCCCTCAACCGAACCTGGGAATTATAGACCCATAAGCCTAACCAGCCTTATTTGTAAGGCCATGGAAAGAATCATCATGAACCTAATCAACAAGGATATAGGAGATCTTCAAACTCTTGACCCGACCCAATTTGGTTTCGTTAAAGGCAAATCATGCTTGCTAAACCTGGTGTACTTCTCTGAAACTGGCACCAAAGCCTTGGATGAAGGCAAAACAGTGCATATTGCCTATCTGGATTTAACCAAGGCCTATGACACTATCCTCCACTCAAGCATCATCGATAAAAATCACCCAGCTGGAGATAAACCCATATGTCATTAGATAGATAGCCAACTGGCTCACTGACAGAATGCATCCAGTCAAAGTAGGGGATTCCACCTCTACCAGCAGACCTGTTACTAGTGGTGTTCCACAAGTATCTGTGCTTGGTCCACTTCTGTTCAGAATCTATTTCTCAGAAGTTCAGGTGAAAACAGCCTGTGGCTTGCCAAGTTTGCTGATGACTGTAAACTGGGTGCAATCACAGAAACCCAAAATGATGTCATCGTACTACAAAAAGGGCTTAGACAGAGAAATGATTGGTGCCAAAGCTACAGAATTAAATGTAACGCAAAAAAAGTATCATCACCCCTTCTATAAATGTGAAGTCCCAGCAAATTACAATGTTAACAATATCCCCGAGGTTTAAATCCAGTGGTTTGCGACCTGGGAATACAGATTGATAGCAGCCTTAACTTTGATTATCATGTATCCACAGTGGTGAGGAAGGCCTTCTATGTTGCCCATCTCATAAATAAGGGAACAGCATCCAAAACGAAGGAGGTTATAACTCCTCTGTACTAGTCCCTCATCAGACCAATAACAGACTACAATGCTCCCTTCTGTATATACCTTATCAGACACCTGCAGCAGCTAGAGAGTCCTCAGAGGTTTCTCAAAGAAAATTCAAGGCTTTCATCACATGACCTACATGGACAGATTGAAGGCACTCTCACTACACTCTGTATCATACATACTGCTTTGAGGCAACTTGCGCCTGGTCTACAGAGCAGTCTCGGACCCTTCCTTAATGGAAATGCTGCACATCCGCAAATGATGGGACAAGACTCACTCTCACTCTAGAGACCTTAACCTAGCTTTCAACATAAACAGGACTTGCTGGAGAGAGAGATACATCTCCTAGAGGCTGCACTCCTCTGGAACAATCTACCAAAAGTGTTACTTGGATATTTGGCTCGGAAACCATAAATCCACACCGGGGGTTTCACCTATGTCCCTTTTCGATAGGGGCAGTCAGTGCTGATCATAAATTCGGATGCTAATATAGGCAATTTCTCCCAGTCTATGAGGGAACAAGGTTAAAACTTTGTTAGACATGTAAAGGCCCTAGTGCCAACAGCCTAGTTACCTTCTATGATCCTATAAAGTTCTCAGAGACAACGTACCTGTTTGGCCCCAACAGAAAGCAGTATGGAAATGAGCTGTAATCTAGATGGAAGTCCTACACTAAAAGACCTGTTCCCAGTTGAGAAGCAACTGCATATATACAGGCATAGAGTAAATGAATCATACATCAAGGAAAATAGACTAGCCTAGTTTTTAGAGTGACTGCTCACACAAAAGACCCCAAGACCGTCATAAAAGCCATCCAGCAGGTAATAACCATGGACATTCTTCCCCTGCTCTGCTGGTATGTTCCCCACTAACCTCATGCCATCAATTGGGCCACCAGAGAAAAGGACCACGGGTCCACTGCACAAGGAATGCAGCTCTCTACGACAGAGCACTAGGTTGTTCATGACTGTAAAACACACCAGGAACTATGAGAACAGAGGAGAAAATTATTGATCACAACCCCCTATAATGAGGATAGAGTGCAAAGTCAGTAATTTCAAAGTTTCCAGAGATGCAACAGGGTCTGCAATATCAACAAGGTAACACTGATCAAAACTTGTGCCCCCAATGCAATACTTCTCAGAGAGGGTAGACGTTAACAACAAACCTCAGATGGATACTAAAACATTCATAAAATGTGTAGGTGAGGGCCACATAACCTTGACTAAAGGCTGACAAGAAGCAGCACCTCTACAACTCTGAGGCACCACTATATCAACACAGGTAACAGAAACAGACTATAATCAAAAAAGGCACAGTGCAGAGTAGATTCAGCTAACCTAAGCTGGTTGAGAGATGAGGGAAAACTTCTTGAAAACCAAGAATCACAACTCAGGCATGAGTAAAGCAAAGACGAGAGAGAATCACTGCTGATAGGCAACACTCTCAGTCAGTCCCACATCCAAACCAGAAGAATGGCAGATAGAGAGAAGTCCATGCCCCCAAGCATATCGTATTTCACTACTCAGACTGTCCACATGCTACCATCAATACAGGAGAACTGACCTAGAGATCCTGCCTGCAAACCTGGACTTTTAAACGGTGCCCCGTAAAACGGAAAAAGTGGGGGTCCAAACGTATGTATGAGAATGACTCCCACACTATTAAAACAGTACAGTTGTGTACACTTACCAAAAATGTAGATGTTCAAGGGTATTCACTGTTGCAGTCATTACATTTGGGTTATCCCTGCTAAGGTAGCCCTCAGCCAACCCAAATACCAGAGGCTTAGTATTTCTGCATCGGTTGCTGTCGCTTCAGGACTGATGTCAGGTCATCAGTAGTATAAAGTAAGGCAGCCGATGCCATTACATCAGTTTTTTTTGCCCTGTCAGGAGCCCTCAAGTGGGAGTCAGGTTATGGTGGAAGAACCCCACCAGTAGAAAGTAAATACCAAAATATCCCTTATAAGGAGAGAGAGAAGAGAAGGGTTGAGGGAAACCAGGACTGCAACAGTGAATACACTCAAACATCTACATTTATGGTAAATGTACACAACTGTACTATGTTCTTCATGTTTCACTCATCACATTTGGGTTGAATCCAAAAGCTGAGGAAAAGGGTGGAGGCAGTCAAGGAGACTAGGGGGGGTGGCTAGGATGCCCTGCAAGACTGCAGTAGCAAAGCCTGCCCTGGATTTGGAGAAGATAGGCAGGTGGTAATGTTTGGTGAAAGTGTGAACAGATGTCCAGGTGGCAGCCTCCAGGATGTCCCTGGTGGAGAATCCTCTAAGGAAAGCTGCAGAGGTGGAGGCTGTTCTGGTGGCGTGAGTCCTGACCCTCAGGGGAAGGCTTTCCATGTTGCTTGCAACAGAAATGGATGCAGTGTTCTATCCATTTGGAAATTGTTAGTTTAGAGATGGCTTTGCCCTCTGCCCCTGCAGCAAAGCTAACCAGCAATTGATCAGACTTTCTGAATGATTTAGTCCTGTCTAGATAGAATCTGAGCTGTCTGTGCACATCTAGAGAGTGCAGGATCCTTTCCCCCTTGTTCTGTGGGTTAGGGAAAAAGGTGGGCAAATGAATGGATTAGTTGAGAGCCACACTGGACACCACTTTGGGCATGAAGGATGGGTTAGTCCTGAGGGAAACCCTATCAGCATGAAAGACGATGAAAGGCTCCACAGCCATGAGTGTTTGCAGTTCGGAGACTCTTCTGGTTGAAGTGATGGCCAGAAGAAAAGCTGTCTTCTAGGAGAGAAATTTTAACTCTGCTGAAGATGCTGGTTCGAAGGGGGGCAGGGTGAGCTTTTCCAACACAAAGTTAAAGTCCCAAACTGAGGTAGGTGCTCTTCTGGGTGGCCTTAAGTTGCGAGCCCCTCTTGGAATTGTTTGATCAGAGGGTGTGAGAAAAAGGGCTGCTCAGTGGGGAAAAGAGCAGAGGTATGAATTTTAATAGAGGAAAAGGAGAGACCACTGTGTAGCAGGTCAGCTAAGTAATCCAGGATGAGAGGGGGGGCTCCCTTAGCCCGAATCAGGTGGAGAACCTTTTCCATTTGTCAACATAAGACTTTCTAGTGCTAGGGCGTCTGGCCTCACGTATAACATCTAGAACCTGTTTACTGAGCTTGGCAGATTGATCAGTGGTTAGGGAATAGGCCAGGCTGCCAAACTGAGGGTCTGCAATTGGAGATGCATGAATTCTCCTTCCCTCTGGGTCAGGAGGGTTGGGGTCTGAGTGAGATGCCATAGTGGGAGAGGGGACAGGCTGCGCAGCAGTGGGTACCAGTGCTGGCAAGGCCAGTCTGGAGCAATAAGAATTGTCCTTGGTTTTTCCTCCCTTATTTTGAGCAGCATCCTGGTGATGAGAGGTAATGGAGGAAAGATGTAGACCGATAAGATTGACTCAGAGGAAGGAAAGGGCATCCACTTTCCAAGCCCTGTAGTGATGCTCCCTGGTGCAGAACTTGCTGAGCTGATGGTTGATGTGGGAGGCAAAGAGGTCGACCTTCGGGTTGCCCCATTTCTGAGTTATTAGGGTGAAGGTTCTTTTGTCTAGCTGCCACTCGTGTGGGTCAAGATTTCTGCTTAAGTGGTCTGCCAGAGAGTTTAGAAAATCTGGCAGGAATTGTGCAAACAGGTGGAGTTGCATGGTAGAGGCTGTGTGCCAAAGGGTCATGGCCAGCCTGCATAGAGGGCAAAAGTAAGTCCCTCCATACTTACTGATATACCACATCACAGTGGTATTGTCTGTTTTGATCAGGAGAGCCCCTAGGGAGAGAAGGGGACTGAAAGCTTTCAATGAGTGCTGGACAGCTAACATCTCTTTTTGGTTGATGTGCAGATGTATTTGCTGTGGACTCCATTGGCCCTGTATGCACCTGCCGTCCAGGTGTGCACCCTAGTCATAGTCTGATGCGTTTGTGGTGAAGGTCTGGGTGGCAAGGGATGGTGAGAAAGGTAGTCCCTTGTTGTGGAAGCATGCTGCTGCCCACCAAAGAAAATCTTTCCTGAAGCAAGGTATCATGGGTATAAGAATTTCCAGGACTTGAGAGTGTTGACACCAAAGGCTTTTTAGGTACCACTGACGTTTCCTCATATGCAGTCTGCCATATGTAATGAGTAAAATGCAAGATGCCATGAACCCCAGAGCTTGCAGGATTTTCCTTGCAGATAACTGGGGTCTGGTGGCTAGTTGAGAAGGCTGTCAGGTAAGTTTGCTTTTCTGATGTAAGGAATGCCATCTGGGATGCTGTGTCCAGGCTTGCTCCCAGGAATACAATCCTTTGGGTGGGTACTAGTTTGGATTTCTTTTCATTGGTAGTGTACCCTAGGGAGGTCAGTAGGGACTTTACAAAGGCCAGGTGCTTGAGCAGCTTTTTCTGACTGCCTGAATTAGGCAGTCGTCTAAGTATGGGTAAATATGGATATTCCTTTGTCTGCAAAAGACTCTGGGAGCAGTAGATAAGCCAAAGGGAAGTGCAGACAACTGAAAGTGCAGAGATCCTGCCCTGAAATGTAGGCATTTCCTGCATGATTCCCTGATAAGAATGTGGAGGTAGGCCTCTTTTAGGTCTAGGGTGGCTAGCCAAGCATCCTTGGACAGCATGGGTAGCAGTTGCTGGAGGGTGAGCAGTTTGAATTTTGGTATCACCAGGAAGGTGTTTAGAATGGAAAGATTGCGGATGGGGCACCAGGTGTCCTCTTTTCTGGGTACCAGAAAATGTTTGGAGGAGAAATCTTGGCTTTTCTGTTCTGCAGGAACATGCTCTATTGCCCTCATAGAGAACAGGGAAAGGGCTTACTTTTGCACCTCTGCCCAATGGTTTGGAGGGAGAGCTGGGAACCCTTTTGGGGTTGGAAGAGTATGGAAAGAAAATCTGTATCCTTGGGACACCTATGTTGAGGACCCAGTGGTCGTTGGTGATGGTGGTCCAGGTGCTTGCGCGAAAGGAGAGTTTTCCTCCTAGGGGTAAGTAAAGTTGGGTAGAGGGAGGGTGTGGTGAAGGAGAGTCATTGTGAGCTCTTACCATGAGGGGGTGGCTTAGAACTCCCTGTTTTTAAGTGGAGGAATCCCACTGCTTTGATCTCTGCATTCCCTGTGGCTGCTGTCTGGGGGGTCTGCTTCCATGGGGTCTGGGCTGAACTGACCTGGTGGGAGCAGGAAAGGACCAGTGCTTGGAAAGGCAATGCCTGCTGAACCTGGGTGGCTGGACCTGCAAGAAATCCATAACTGCGTGCATAGATTTAGCTTTTTCTTCCATCTTTTTCAAGACTTCCTCTGGCTTAGTGCCAAATAAGTTGCCTTTGTGCAAGGGTGCATCCAACAATTTAGATTTAACATGGTCTGGCAAGGGGTGTTCCTTTAGCCATGCATGCCTTCTAAGGAGATAATTGGTGATTGCTGCCCTGCAAGAAGCTTCTAGGGTGTCAAAACCACAGTGTAAGGTGTGCTTAGCTACTTGACTTGCAGAATGCATTAACTCTTGTAATTCTTTAGATTCTGCACAAGCAAGAAAGGAAGACACTTTTTGTTTGAGGAGTTCCATGGTAGGTTGCTGAAATTTTAGCATATGGAAATGGCAATTTAGTGCTCTGACAGCAAGAGTAGCAGAGGTGTATACTTTTTTACCCCATCTATCTAGTGCTCGGAAAATCCTATTTGAGGGGGTGGGATTCTTAGCAGAGGTTGCTTTAATTCCTTTAGGGCCTTGAGAAATTAACTCAGGGTCAGCAGTAGGATTTTTTTAAAAGAAATTTGTGCGAGTCAGGGACTCTAATACCAGTCAGATTTTCTGGGTGCCGGAGGGAGGGTGTCAGGAATCAAACTGGATTCCAGGAAAACATCATCCACAACATCCAGGACTGGGGGAATGGCCAGGGGGTTGTGCTGTAGAAGATCTAAGAATTTCCTGTGTCTCTTTTTAGACTGAGGATAGCCCTGACATTCCCATTGGAAATACTCCCTTAAGGTATGAAGGGTTTTTCCAAAGGAAAAGTCCTGGGGGGAGAGGCAGAAGGAATGCAATCCTCTGCGTCAGAATCCTTACAAGCAGAGATGGGTTGCATGTCTTCATATTCAGCTGCATCAGAGTCCTCGGACTCCTGTTCAGACAAAACTACTCGGGATAGATCTCTTTTTCTTTTGGAAGGGGTAGCTTGGCTTCCCCTTACTGGCATAATAAGGTCTTCCACCATTTTAAGCATTTGAGACTGAGGCAAGGAAGCAGGTGCCTGAGATTGGGACGTCTGTTTCTTGGATGTGGCTCGTACCCTGGGCTTTAGAAACTCGGCAGTTTTCGAAAGAATGGTAGACGCAAAAGAAGTCATCGGTTTGTGTCGAGAATCGATAGTGTGAAGTACTTCCTCGGAAGCCGGTGCCTGCGCAGCGGCTCCGGACCCATCCAAGGGAGAGACAACTACAGGATCCTTAGCTGAAGAAGAGTTTTGCGGCATACCAGACTCCGAAAGGGTCTAAATAGCGGCCTGCAAATCCACAGAAGTGGGCATCAGGGGCTGCAAAAGCATCTCACTGAGGACCGGAGAAATGTTAACTAGCTTAACAGAAGCGTCGTCGGTAGGTTTGAACCTGTGTGATCTGTCTCTTGTCTTTATCCTTATGTTTTTTCGGAAGATCTGCTGTTGGGTGGCTTACCAAAGCCATATCAGAATTCGAGGACTGTAAGCGAAAATACCTAGCTACAATAAGGTAGAAACGACGTACAGTTCTGGCGTTGAACAAAGCACAAAAGTGACAGCGGGACACATTGTGGTCTGGCCCTAAGCAAGTGACGCAGTAAGAATGAAAGTCTAGGTGTGGTATTTGCTTTCCACAGGTGAGACAATTGTTAACTTTTTCTGACATCGGTTAGTGCAAGAAAAAAGGATCCCCAATGGGGTACTTAGCTTTAGAAGACTTAACCTTCAATTCAGAAGGCAAAACTCAGGTAGCGGCCAACTGGCACTCATGCAAACTGCTTCTGCTTCGGGCTCCGCGGCAAGAAAGAGTAATGTAATGGTGTCGGCTGCCTTACTTTACACTACTGATGACCTGATGTCAGTCCTGAAGCGACAGCAACCGATGCAGAAATACTAAGCCTCTGGTATTCAGGCCGGCTGAGGGCTACCTGGGCAGGAAAAACCCAAATGTGATGACTGCAACAGTGAAACATGAAGAACATCTTATATTACTAAAACCCTGGAGTACAGGCATGACAAGTGGGCCAAAATCCATCAAAGCTAAAAGCCTGACTACAGCATAAATATGACCTGCACCAGTATATCAGTAGCTTAAGGAAAAGTAAAATAAGTTTTACCTTGAAGATGTTGGATCTAAGGATGTATACTATATATAAGAACAGCTCCTACTCACTAAATTCTACAGGAAGAAAAAAGGGAGAGTAGATTCCATGGAAAAACATGAACCCTCAAACTAAGCTCTCAGGTGCAGCGTGGACAGTGACATACCCTTATTTCAAGTTCAGATTCCATTTTATTTATGTGTTTACATCTAAGCAACGATGCAAACTAAAGGAGAGTGAGAAATAAAAATACAAAAAAAAAAAAATAATAAACTGACCAAGACAGCAAGTAAAAAAAAAAAAAAGATATACCTAATAAACAGGTAAGCCCACCAGACACAAAGACCTTTTTTAGGGCTAACCTACGAGACATGTTTGGTTAAGCCACTTGCTCAGAGTCGCACAGTAGGTAAATGGAGACTGTGGGATTCAAACCTAGGAATGCAGCAGGGTTTAGGTTTAACGGTACATATCCTTTAAAATTCTATGTCAGTTTGCCAGATTAAAATGCTAACACCATGCAATAAACAATAAAAAGTTAACATAGTAGTGTAACACTGATGGGCCAAATCAACAATACAATAGTTCAAAAATTTGTATCCTCAAAGAAGACTTGAAACCACCATCTGTCTGGGACTCTCTCTGCACCACCCCGGCATCACATTCCAGAGGCACAAACATTAGTATGCAAAAGAACATTCACCAAAATATTCAAACCTCAGATCTGGAATGGTCAGCAGTTCCTGGGTGGACAACCGCAAGGAACAGAATATTTAATTCCTAGTTAAAGGTCCCAGAGGTGATGGGGGTGGTGGGAGGGTTGTCCCTTACGCATGTAGGGCCAAATAAAACCATGACTGGAACTTTGAACAGGCAGCCACAGTAGCTCATGCAGAATTGGTGTAATAAGAAACTGGACAGTGGAGTTCAGCACTAGATGATGAAGGTCAAATTCAGTCACTGACTCCCAAGCGTTGCAGTAATCCAGCTAAGATAATACTGCGATATGTACCACTAAGGGAAGGTCTGCAGGTGGAATAAGGGTCTCAATGAGGGCAAGGTTACCAAGATGGAAGCAGAAAAAATTGTCAATAGCTGAAACCGGGCCCTTAAGTGTTAATCTGATGTCAAAAACAATGCTCAGATTACACAGTCAACAAAATCCCAGCTTGTCTCCACAGCAAGTAATGTGAGAAAAGAAAATGGAGCAAGAAAATCCCTTAAACTGGTGTGCATAGGCATGGCTGCCATCTTCAGGGTGTAGAGCTTTCAACAATTAGTTACCCAACAATGATGAATACACTCCAAGTAACTAGCTAGCTTGGTAAGATCAGACACTGGCTGCTGAGGGAAGAAGCGCTATAGATGTGTTTCATCAGCCTAACCACAATATGGCAAACCACTTCTAAGAATAACATCTTAAAAAGTAGACACGTAAGCATTAAATAGTAATGAGCCTAGAATGGAACCTTACGGTACCACACAATTAACAGAGCAAGAGAAAATAACCCCTGTCACGACTCTGAATGTGCCTGGAGAGGTGAGAGGAAAGTAATCCAAAACTACACCTGTGATGCTGCTATATGAATTTAAATGGTCCAGCAGCAAACCAAGAGATCCACTGTATCGAAGAGCTAACCAGGCTAGAGTAACAACATTGATTATTTTCCCGGAGGAGATCACTAAATACCTTATCAAGAGCTGTTTCAGTACAGTGTCAAGAATGAAAGCTAGACTGGAAAGGGCCACATAAATTGTTCTCTTATAAATAAGAATCCAACTGCAGATAAACCACCTTCTCCAGAATGTTACTAAGAAAGGTAAAGTTGAGGACTGGGTTGTAATTATACAGACTATCACACAGTCTAGACAAACCTTTTTGAGGATGGGAGTAACCAAGACCTCCTTTAATTACACCTGGAAAATACCAAGCCAAAGAAAGGTACAGGTAAGGGCTCAACTCCTTCTGGCAGGATAAAATCAGCCTATTAAGGCACAGGTTCAAACCATAGGAAGTAATGCACATGGAGAAAACTAGAAATATGTAATCATAACCTGAAAATAAGAAGTCACCCCAGTATGAAGATGGAAAAGAAAACTCCCCTGGACTAGCTACATGGCCTGCTAACATAAGGTGCATGAAGCCTTATGTAAATGAAGCAAGCTTGGCTGCAAAATGCCAATTTTCAAAATCTCATTCCTCAAATGAAACTGTATTTCTAGTGGTCAGAAGGTCTGGACTATACAGCTTCCCAAAACATTGGAGAAGAGCAGCCAAGGAGGTTTGTATCAAAGATCCCAGTACAAGTTGACCTGTTTCTTTCATGTGCAAGCCAACACTTGCACACATGTTCTGGAGCTAGACTGCATCCTTGGTCTGTCTTTGCTGGAGAGTTGTCTTCTCTAATACACTTGGAAGGATAGGACTGCTTGTCTGGATCCCATAGCTTCACTGCCTTCCTCAAGCCTGCACTTTTCTTTCCATTGTTGAGATTCAATGGAAAGGACACCTTTCAAAACTAGTTTGGTTCTCCATCCTTGTAGGGTTGTCCATGTGAACTTCTAACAGATACCACACTTGGCATCTGGCGGTTCTCCTCCTAAGCTCACAATGCAAGGTTCGTATTCATCTTGAGAAAGGAACCTTGTGACCATACTTGCCGCATTCATAAGTCTTAAGACCCTCTCTGACTTGTCTTTATCCACAGAATTAGCTATACTAACAAACATGAGACAGTTACCATCAGAAAAGGCCAAAGCCACACATCTCACTTAAGTCAGAGTGGAAGAGGATAAAAGGCAAGTCTCATCTGCTTTACCCATTGGAAAAAAAAACCCCTCAATCATCAGCCTGACTATGACTATGCACCTTTACACCTTTAGAAAAAAGGATAATTATCTGCACAACTTCTGAAAAAGGTAACAAGCTTGAGGTTGGGACTATCCTGCAATGCTGTTTGATCTATGGAAAATATGACTTGAAGAAATAGGGAAGTAAGGGGTATTGCTAGAGTAAAAAGAGGAAGTCTGTGCTTGGGAGAGCTTGATGGATGCCAAAATATGTGCTACCTGTAGCAACCAGTCCTACTCTTCAAGTGCATAGACTGGATCTGGAACTGGTAACTGAAAATGGGCATGTGTACAGCTAAGGAGGACATGAAAGTTAGTTTAAAAAAGCAAGGTGCTTTAAATTCACAAAAAAATCAATGAGTGTTCAAATGTGACTTTGCTAGTTCACAGTTTGGATTTTTAGTTTTTAATTCAACTGTTTTTTTTTAAACATCTTTTTTGAATTATCACTTCTGACACAGGCAAACCTACATTAATATAAATGTAATCATACCATATTAAGTTCACAATTACAATCATGCATCACATATATTGTTATATACCTAATGATCTAACCAACATTACACATATTATTCAATTCTTACCTTCTCTTAAACCTCATTCCTCCAAAACATTTTTCTGCATCTATTATTTCCACAATTTCGATTTGTTATGTAATTTACTCCTACCCTTTTCTAAAGATCTCACTTCCCGTTCTTTAATCTGTTACAATATTTACTACTTCGAGTACAGGGTTTACCCTTTGACTTCTATTTTCTAGTAATTGCTTTTTTGGCAGCCACCAGAATTAAACTTAACAAGGCCTTACTACACCTAAGCAATCCAGATCCTGTATCACAGCTTAAAAAAAAAAATAATTTCCTTAGTTACTCTCATTTGCTCACTCAGTATTCCTGACAGACTAAAACTGTATGGAATTTTTAAAGTCTGCCAACTCATTACACTCCAAAAACATATGCTCCCAGTTTCCTCTTTCTTTCCCATCACACCTCCAACATTTGCCATCTACCGAAGGAAAAATTCTTTGCAGTCTGCTTGGGGTATAAAAGTATCCATGCAAACACTTTCAGGCAAAAATCCTAAATCTTCTAGGTTTTTAATCCTATCTTCTAGGTTTTGTATATGTCGTCTCATTGCTTCTTTGTGAAATGCATATCCAATCTCACTTCTCGAGTATTTTCTGACCTCTTCTAATCTATTCCGATAGTTATTGCGCAACATTTTATATGACTTACTAATTAGCCCTTTTTAACAGCAGCATCTGTTCTAGATTCAACTAAAAACTCGACCAGGGCAGTTCTTTCATTTAGGATTCCCACATCCCTTTCTCTTTGTCTATACTCTGACATCAATCCCTTTTAAGGAAGGCAATCACTATTCTGCAATCCAAATGACTTCTTGGCCTCTTCCCATTCTATTACCTGTCCTTCTTTAATTATTTGTTCCCAACTTCTTGGTTCCTTTGCTATCTTCCACCAGTAAATTTCAGCCCTGTCCTGTCTATTCTCTGTACCCTAAATGCAGTCATCCCTATCAGCAGAATCTCTTTTCTCCATTTCTGTGTTGGTTTAGTTCTTAGTATACTTTTTGTAACTTTATGAATATAATATTCTGTATGACTACTGCTATTCTCCTTAAAGATCTGGATCCAAAAATCCTGTTTTATTTATTTTTTGAATCCTCCCCCCGTTTCATCATCATATCCCTTTCCACTTTGAATTGTACCTTTCCTGCTTGTGTTGGGTACAAAAGCCATAACTGTGTGGCTCTAAAATATCCTTTCAAATCATGTAGTCCTAAACCTCCTTGCTCTATTTTTAAAGGATTAACGTATCCCACTGGACTCTTGCTCTCTTTCCCCAATTCAAAATCTTTCAGCTTTTTATTGACTATCATCTATGACCTCTCCTCTGGTTGATAACATTATGCCTTACCTGTGTATAAAACTAAAGGGACAAAGAAAATGTTCACTGCTTGTTTCTTGCTATCCATATCCATAGGCATGAGCTTCTAGTTCCTCAGTTTTTGTATTATATTTTGTTTAGTCTCTTCCCACAAATCCTTAGCTGCCATAACCAAATTATTTTTAATCCATGCTTCTAAATACTTCACTTTATCATGTCTCCATAAATATGGCTATTGTTGGATGAATTCAAGTCAGGATACATAGTTTACAGTACAGGATTTTGTTTTACCTTCATTAATTTTGGATCTCTATCAGCTGGATCATGTTTTCAGAAACTCGAAATTCATACGTTCGAGACAGTATGACCGAGTTTTTGAAAACTCAAAGCTTTTGAATGAAGATCGCAGTACAGCAATGATAGGCAAATTTACCCTTTTCTTCACTGTAGTGCAATCTCGGTATATATCATTTGTATGGTGTGTGGGGGGTGCAGGAGGGCTTCCCCCCCCTGCACAAATGTAAATAAAAGTAGATTTTTGTGGGTTTTTTCATATTTGAGTTTTCAGGAACTCGATTATATTGTGTCGGCCATATGAATTTTTCTGAAAACTTGATAATCTGACACAGATCCATTAATTTTATACCCACAGAAAAAAACAATAATAATAATAATAATAAAAATGGAACTGTCTCAGAATAAACCACAACACTGAAATGTCCTTTTCTGGTTCTATCAGGTACAAAATAATATAATTTGCAAATAAAGACAACTTTTCCTAAACAACATACTAGTTATATCCCTGAATTACTGAGCCAGTTATTTTGTTTGCCAATGGCTCTAGATATAAAGTAAATAAAGGGAAAAGAGGACACCCCTGCCTGGTTACTCTGTTCAGACAACTTATTAGGAGAAGAACCCTTCCACTTTGATTTTTGCCTTTGATCTCTCATATATCCTTCTAATTAACCACTTATTATTTTGTCAGAAAATGCAAATGCTTCCATTGTTGTATTCATAACATCCCAGCTTGCTCTGCATCAAGACCCACCAATAACAGTTGTATTTTCTTACATTCTGCTTCCCTCTAGATCATCTTTATTTTGTTAATATGGTCAAATGTTTGCTTCCCCTCAACAAAACTACACTGGTCCATATCAGTTTTGGTATTACCTTTGTCTATAATGGCTAAAAAAATGGCAAACACTTTATAACCATAGTTTAAAACTGAAATGGGCTTATATGAATCTGGATCAGATGGGTCTTTAAAGTCTTTAGGTATTACAGTTGGCACAGCTTTTTTTCCAAGATGCCAGTGTCGGTGCCCAACCCCATTACAATACCATTAAAACCTTCCAGATCTTTATCACTTTCTAACTCCTGAGTTTCTAAACATCCATCTGAATACCATCTATTCCCAGAGACATTTTTACAGATTGGTTATACATCACCATTTTTATTCCATCTCCTCCTATCTTAACTGTTAGTTGTTAAGCCTCATCTACCCCTAACTTTGGCGCATTTAAGTCTTCCATAAAAATTCCATTTGTGCTTTTTCTTGATTTCCCTACTTCTCTATACAGATTTTCACAAAATTTCTGAACAATAATATCTCTTTTCTGTTAAAGGCTCCCTATGTTTGGCAACACCCCTTTTACTTTATGCTGCCTAAGACATTATATCAAACATAGTATTCCACAAACTGAAGGCCAATTCCACCGTAGTGCTAAGATAATTTATTGTAAAATATACAATCAAAGTTCGATTTTCTTCCACAAAAATCAGTCTTCTCCACAAAAATCAGTCTTCTCTAGTGCCTCGGCCACACTCGCCTTTAACAGAGTATACTATAATCACTCATACTGACACGATTTTATAGTAATTGTCGCACCCAATTATTCAATTAAACAATTAAATAAAAACCATTATTATAAAAACTTTTAAATATACTAATAACTTACTCACATATTATCAATTATATTACAAAAAATGTTTCCATGTACATTCATGATTTAACCCTATATGGCTCATTGTATTAAATTTCAAAATCATAAGAGCCTCCTTTTTCCTCAGTAAGCATTTTATTTGCTGATCGTTCATATATACATTCCTTTCTATGCAGGGTCGGCCTTAACTGAAATGACGCCCTAGGCGAAGTAGTGGTCTGGCGCCCCCTTACGCCCTACCCACAACATACTCACAAAAACAACCCTGTTTGAGCCACACCCACAGGTAAGTCACTCCACAAGAAAGCCACTCCAGTAATTTCCTTAAATCATTTAAATGGATAAGAAAAAGATACCTTGTAATGTAGTTAAACTGCAACTCCCTTTGTGTACTTATTTCCTACTTTAAATACCAGAACTGGATCATAGTCAAATAGGGCCCTAGCAGGGTAATAGATTGCCCCCCCCGAGCAACCCCCCTTGCAGCAACCCCCACCCTCCAACAGCAGCCCCCTCCCCAGCCATTCCAGTGTTCCATTACTTGGCTATTTCTCACCAGTTACCAGACACACTGTTCACCAGTTACCAGACACACTGTTCAAGTCTATCAGTATGCATACTGTTTTCTTATTTACTTCCACAATGTTTACAGATAATGAAATAAAGTAACACAAACACAGATAGCCATTTGCTAAACAAACAATACAGTCTCACAATGAATATAGACTTAGCATGAGCAGTAAACTTCTCAGCCCTTGAAACTCATACTCATTGAAACAGCAAAACTCACATTCATTAAAATAGCATGAAAACCCAGATTCATAGAAAATGCATCTGGCCAATAGAGGATCAAGTTTACCTTTGGGCTGTTTTCAAAACAGACAGTTGCACACATTTTTTAGGGCCATGCATGCATGTATTTGTTTTTTGATTCATCTTCCTGACTGTATTAAATTATATTCCTTGTATAATACAGCACCACTTGTTAGAATGGGTTTTAAATTTGTAGTTTTAAACATTCTTTTAATAAACAATGAAACAAAATGTATGAACCAATTAACTACCCATTTCAGAAAATTTCAACCATAAAAGGCCACTCAAAACTTCTGTAATTACAATCCACCAATATCACTCGAAACGCACAATCTCTGCAGAAGTAAAACCATCTGAATAATTCTACATTAAAGAAATCTGTAACTAATAAAGAGGTTGCCACTGACAACCAACTTTAAATTTTAATGTTTTATCTATAAATTCAGTGCTTGCTGCCCTTTTGCATGTTTGTCTGCTGTTGCTGCCATCACTATATCCTTTTTCCTACCCACACTATCCTCATGCAACTTGCCCTCTATTTTTCTTATAAAAGGGCACCTGTCCCACAATAAAATACCTCTCCTCCCCTACTGCATATCACTCTTTCCTTCTCATTGTCTTTCTGTATGTTCCTCTGCTTACTCTTTCCTGCTTTCTACAGTACTATTCACCCAATTCCTTTCCATCTTTAATGCAAACATAGCACAGAGTTTGCTGTTTAGACATTGTTTGGGGTCTCAGCTGTGTCTGGAATGATATGACAATGTGTGTATGGAACTGCATCATTGTGAATGTACTATATGTCCACTAATGAGCCTAAGTCATATGACCTGTTACAGTACTACCCAAGTCTTTACAGTATTCATACTACCTCTGCAAGTGAATTGCTTACTTATGTAGCTCTAGCACTGACTTGTCTACTATTACAGGCTTAATCACTTGTGGGCCACTCTCTTCAGTTTTAAACATATTTTTTGTTAAGCAGATGTGCTATCATTTTTTTCTGAATTCTGGTCGTAAAATAAATTTCATGTAACCCTTCTTGCTAGAGTGAAATTCATTGTTTTCACAGTCCAGATCTAAATAGAAATAAGTGCCTCAGTGCCATAAAAAGAAAGTGTAAAGTGCACATACAATAATGTAGTCTGTATAAGGACAAAATAAAAAATGTGATCCTTAATCTGAACTGTACTGACAATATGCAGTTTTAAATTATATCCTGAGTTGTACACATCAAAGAATTCTGAAGGGTGAGGTAAAGGTGTGGATTTTTCAAGTGCAAGATACTAGGCACTGGGCAGAACAATCACTCCTTGAAACTCAAAAGTATTTCTGATTATCATTTAAGTGGCTTGGAGCACTAGCTTAACAATACGTTTTTACATATGTAACGTATATATTTAATAGTTCTGTGCTTAACCTAAAGACCTTTTATCCCTCAGCTGAGTTATGGGGATGCTTTTTTGTCAGTCTGGGATGGTAAAACCAAAACAGGGTGCCACTCATGCCATCTTTGCTATAGTTGTACCAAAAGACATGCATGAACCACATAAATGTGGTCTATTACAACATTAAGCTATGGAGCAGGCACAATGCTATAGTGAGTGCTGTATGACAAACATAAAATGTCTCACAACATTTGTCTGACTAGAAGGCACTACTGTTTTCTAAAAATAAAAAAGAGGTAAATATGCAATTGTGCAGTGCATAAACTAATACAATAGTTAAACAACTCTAAAAACTTGCAGTTACAGATTTTGATCTGAGTTGTCAGCAAAAGTAAGCAAAAAGAAAGCAGATTCTTTCACTTCTAAAATATGGAACTATAAATTAGGTGCTACAGCTATAAAGGAGCTTTAAAATTCACACTACATCCACCCAATTCAAACAGCTCAAGAAAGCCTCCTTTATTTAACTATATGATGGCAAAAGTAATAGCCAAGTATTCTGTTAAAGTAGCAGGCTGCCAAAGCTGGCCACAGAAAAGAAAGAAAAAGGGGAATGACATAACCACTACCCCATTACATCCATTCAGAAACATGCCTTGAGTTCTTTTATATCCTCAGCCATAAACTGGCAGCTGCTCTACATGCTGTATGTTTGGATGGCTTCATCTGGAAGTCATCGAAGGACTCTCAAATCCAGGGCCAGGCATCAGGAAAACAAACAATAGGAAACAATACAGATGGCTAGGAAACAACTCTCATTAAATCAGCACACAAAACTCACCTAGACAACTTTTACCTGAAGAGTAGAAACAGATTACTCTCATCATCACCTCCAGAGCAATTCCTTTTGAACTCATGCCTAAATATCTGCCCTGTCTCTTAGCCAAGCAAACCTTCTAACAGCCACATGGCATGCTCATCAGATGAGACTCTGACATTACCATGTTAACCTGAGGATCACCTTCATCTTTGTAACACACGCAAAGACCGGAAAAGCTCAAGAGAGATTTTAAAATATCTCCTGATTTTTTTCTAGACATCGCTAAACAATAAATGTTCACAATCCTGATGCCAGTCTCTTCCATCTCCACAGGTCAAAGCAAAAAGTAAAGACACAAGCACACGGTTCCCACAAATTAACACACACATACACATATACTCTCAACAGTTTACATGTTATTTATCTATAGTCTCCTCAATAGATAATTTCTTTGCTAAGCTACTATGTCTTACTAAGTCAAACACTATGCTAATGGCTAGAAATAGATGCTGTAAAAGTGTAGATCTATACCTCTATCACAGAAAAAAATAATAATAGCTTTGCTACATTCTAAACATTAAGTCTGCAAATAAGAAAAATATTGTAAATCTGTTAAATTGAAATGCAATGAAATGCAATCAAAGGTACAAAAACACTATAAAAAGAAGTTATGTCCTTACCATAACGTTCCATGTAGAGTGTTCATCTCGCCTTTGTTCTTACACACGGGTTCGGTGCCGATCCTCGGCTCCGAGTCGGCCGAATTGCAAAGCTCTGAATCTCAGAAAAGCTCGAGACAAGCCCATATCCCACAATCCTCCCTGCCATTACTCAGATCTAGTTTGCAAACAAACCAGACCAAAGGATCCAACACCTGCGGTGCTAGAAGCATGCACTCTCTTCAGCCATTCAGAGACACTCTCTCACCATAGCAATAACTAATGGTCTAAGCATATATCCCATGACACACGGGACCATATACCCCGCAAAGGGTCAAGACACGTCGATCAGACTGTAATCCTACCAGTTCTTCCAAACACATGGGGGGGAAAGGGAGGGAATGTAAGAACAAAGGCGAGATGAACACTCTACATGGAACGTTATGGTAAGGACATAACTTCTTTATGTAAGAGTGTTCAATCTCGCCGTTTTTTCTTACACACGGGTAGCGTCCCTAGCTCTGTGACCCTGAGTGACTCATGGAAGAACGTTCCTAAGCACAGTGGAACCAAATGATGTCCTATCCTTGGAGACCTTGTCCACTCTATAATGAGTGATGAAAGTATGTGGTTTAGACCACGTGGCTGCTGCACAAATAGTGTCCAAAGGCAAGCGAGCCGCATGAGCTAAGGAGGTGGAAACGGATCTGGTAGAATGGGCCTTAGGTTTGTTTGGTAAGGATTGGTTTGATTTAGAGTATACAAATGCTATACAGTCAGCAAGCCATTTAGATAGTGTACATTTAGAAATTGCTATGCCCTTTTTATTGTCTGCAAAAGCGACGAAGAGTTGATCCGTTTTTCTGAAAGCTTTGGTCCTGTCTAAATAAAATCTTAGCTGCCTGTGAACATCCAACTTGTGCAACATATACTCCAGTTTGTTAGTATGGTTTTTGAAAAAGGTAGGGAGTTCTATAGACTGGTTAATATTTGTAACTGAACATACTTTTGGAAGGAAAGATGGATTTGTACGCAAAGAAACCCTGTCTGGGTGGAATATCAGGTAAGGTGGTCTGACCGATAATGCCTGCAGCTCTGAGACTCTATGAGCTGAGGTCACGGCGACGAGAAACAGAGTCTTCCACGACAAGAACTTTAGGAGGCATGACGAAGCAGGTTCAAAAGGTGGCAACATGAGTTGCGACAGCAGCAAATTCAGGCTCCATGGAAAGAAGGTTTTTTTGACAGGCGGTCTAAGATGGAAGGTTCCTTTCAAAAAGGCTTTACAAAGCCTGCGAGACATAATGGAAGAACCTCCCTCACCAATATGGAAGTTTGATATGGCCGCCAACTGTACTCTTAGAGTTTAAGTAGAAGCTCCTTCGTGAAAAAGGATGGATAAGAATTCTAAAATTTTATGTAAAGGAGCTACCAAGGGATCTAAGTTTTGACTAGATGCCCAACATACAAAGCGTTTCCACTTACTCGTATAGAGCTTAGTAGTAGAGGCTTTATGAGAAGCAACTCGGATGTGTTGAACTGACGGAAGGAGTAGATGAGACCTGGCTAGGCAGGGAAGCGGAGCAGCCAAGCTGCTAGTTTGAGGGACTGTAGAGACGGGTGAGGAACTCTCGACGAGGGTGTCAGCAGGTCTGGCACTGGGTCCAGAATCCACGGTTCCTCTATTTGATGAGCTCGAAGAAAGGGAAACCATATTTGACGAGGCCAGAATGGGGCTATGAGTATTATAGTCCTTTCCAGGCTCCTGGCTTTCTGTAGAAATCTGGGAATCAATGGAGTCGGTGGGAATGCATATAGGAGACCCGGGGGCCAATCGTGTATCAGTGCGTCCCTGGGGACATCCCCTGGAGGGGGTAGAAGGGCAAAGTAGCTTCTGCATTTTGCATTCAATGGGGAAGCAAACAGATTGCAGCAAGGCTGGCCCCATTTACGGAAGATCTTTTCCGCCGTCTGTGATTTCAGGGACCACTCGTGAGGTAACAGGATGGCTCTGCTCAACCTGTCCGCAATGATGTTGGATGACCCCGGGATGTGCGTTGCTATCAGAAAGCGACCCGTGGACTCTGCCCATTGCCAAATTCTCATGGCATCTCTGCATAACGGGTAAGACCTGGTTCCCCCTTGCTTGTTTATGTACCAGACTACAGACATGTTGTCTGTCTGAACTGCTACTGTCCCTAGAGGTAAGAGGGCTTGGAAGTGTTGCAACGCTAGGAACACCGCCCTCAACTCCAGAACATTTATATGTAGAGTGTACTCCATGCTGGACCATTCTCCTTGGACTGTTCTTCCCTGAATAAGGCCCCCCCACCCTATCAGGGAAGCGTCCGTGGTTATTGTGGCTGTTGGAATGGGTAGAACGAACGGACGACCCACAGTGAGGTTCTGGTCGCGCACCCACCATGAGAGGTCCCGTCTGCAAGATTCTGTTATCCTGATCTCGTGCGTTAGGGGTAGGTGTTGGAACGACCACTGCGCAAAGAGCAGCCACTGAAGAACCCTCATGTGCAACCTTCCCATAGGGACTGCAATTAATGCGACTGCCATCAGTCCCAACACTTTTAACACCAGTTTGGCCGGGGCTTTCTTGCTGACTAGAAGAAGTAGGACCTGCTGTTTGAGCGTTGAAGCTCTTACTGGGGGGAGTTTTAGTAGAGTCGATCATGTATTTAGATCTGCTCCTATGAAGGAAATACACTGTGAGGGCGATAAGCAAAACTTTTCGAAGTTTATGGATACCCCCAAGTGGGAACAAAGGCCGATTGTGTAGTCTCTGGCTTGCAAAAGTCGACGCTCGGTGGAGGCGGTGAGGAGCCAGTCGTCCAGATAGGGAAACACCCGGAATCCTTGTCGTCTCAAGTGAGCCGCAACTACTGCCATGCATTTGGTGAATACCCTGAGGGCTGAGGTGAGTCCAAAGGGCAGAGCTCGAAACTGAAAGTGACTGGCCCCCAGCCGGAAGCGCAGGTGATCTCTGGACGGTCTGGCCATTTTGATGTGGTAGTACGCGTCTTTGAGATCTATAGAGCACATCCAATCGTCCTTCTGTAAAAATGGAAGGATCGATTGAAGCGTGACCATCCGGAACTTTTCCTTCTTCACGAAGTTGTTGAGATGGCTGAGATCCAAGATCGGTCTCCAGTCCCCTGTCTTTTTTGGAACTAAAAAGAACCTTGAGTAAGTTCCGAATCCTCTTTGGTCTGCCGGGACTGGTTGGATGACTCTGTTTTTGAGCAGCTTTGAAATTTCTACAGCTGCTAGTTTTCGCAGACAGGGTGGCACGTCTGGAAATTTTATTTGTAGAGGTGGTGTTGAAATGAAGGGGATTTTGTATCCTCTGGTTATAATGCTTTTTACCCAAGAATCTGAAGTAATATTTAACCAGGCCATTGGGTATAAAGCTAAGCGACCCCCGACTGCCTCCAGAGCAGGACAGCCGGGCCTCCGTTCAGGAGTGCTGGAAAGGCTTCCCAGGGACAGAATCCCTGTCGCCTTGGTTATGCAGACCCCCTCTGCCGTCGGGGCGGCGTCTTCCATTTCTACCCCCTCCTCTGCCTCTGGAGGGGGTATCACTCTGTGTGGTCTGAAAAGATCCCTGATTCTTACGGAACCACATTTTTCCGTCTCATTGCCCTTTGGGGTACGGTCTAGTAGGAGCGGAAAAACGGACCCCGACAGCAGACAGGGTCTTTTCCTCTTGCTCGCACCGAGTGAGAGTCTCCTTAATCTTGGGCCCGAAAAGTGTGGCACCATCAAAAGGGGCATTGGCAAAGGAAGACTTGAAGGCTTCTGCAAAGGAGCACAGCCGCATCCATGATTGTCTTCGAAGAGCAATCGCTGAAGCTGCAGCTCTACTCAATCCCTCGGCTGCATACGAGATGAGCCTCATGGATGAGTTTACTATGGATGTGAGGGTGTTAAGTTGTGCTGTTACCTTATCTGAAACAGCAGCATCTGTGTTACCCTGGAGGGTATCTGTCAGCTCCTTGATGAGATCCCTCTGCAAACGTGTGAAATGGGTCAGGTAGTTTAGCGAACGCATGGAAAAAGTCGCTGAACTAAAAATGCGCTTCCCATATCTGTCCATAGTCCTAGAATCCTTATTAGGAGGATGAACAGATGAGGAAGACTCAGACATCTCCTTTTTCGTGGCTGCCGCCACCACCATAGCGTCGACAGGGACTCCCTTGGTGAGATAAGATTTATCTTGGGGGGCAGTGATGAACTTGTTTGGTTTCCTAGGTACTGGTTCAACTGTGTCAGGTGTCTCCCACGCCCTTCGAGCAATCAAATCCATTAATTCATCGAAGGGCGGGGTCACCCAGGAGGTAGAAGGTTGAGCCCCAAAAGCCTTCAGCAGCACCGACTCATCCTCAGAGGGGGCTAGGGACTGCCAATCCCCCCTCTGTTTCAAGATCTCCAGGATGTCTGCAAATGACACATCCTCCGAGGGTGATTTGGGGGACCCCTCTGCCTCATCCAAGTCTGTGTCAGACGTTAGAGATTCCTGTGGGGAATCTATGTGCCTCCTCTTGCACAACCGTTTCCTTGGGACCTCATCAGAGGGGGCTTCTGGTGAGGCCTCCAAGGAACAGGGGGAACCCTCTGTGGGTGGCTGAGGCAATTGGGCTCGACGCTTGGCATGGATTGTGGGAGCAGACACAGAAAGTGGCCCTTTTGGGGAAGGAGAAGATTCCCCTGATGATGTGGTTGTCTGTGCAGACAATACCTTCCTCATAAGGTCAAAGGCCCCCGAACCCCTGGCTAAGGGCTCCCCCGGTTCCGAAGAACACGGAAGCATCCCAGAACCGGGTGCCGTGGGCTCCGACCCCGTGGACGGGGCCGAACCAGTCTGTGCCGAGGCCCCGAGAGGGAGAGCTCGGCACAGACAGGTCGGTACGACTCTTGGTCCCGGAACCGAGCAAAGACCATCAGCTCCGCGACTCCCCTAACGGTTCCAAAGGAGTCGAAGTCAAAGGTGTTGATCGTGCAATGGACGGTTTCGGCACCGAGGGCTCCACTATCATCAGGTCATCTTCTCCCGGCTCCGAGATCTGGATGGGTCTCGAAGGAGGACCCGTTGGAGATATGGGGAGGCCTTCTAGTTTCAACACCAACTGGGAGGAAACTGCAATTAACTTGGAAAGGGCCGTGTTCTCCATGAGTTTCTGCACGATACGATCCACATCTGTGTCAGACAAGGGTCTGGAAGAACGGGTCGAAGGAGCCGAAGATGGCACCGACCGAAGAATGGACGGTGGTGGCAGTTCCGACACTGGTTCCAAGATCTGGGGCTCAGTAAAAGATAAATGTTCGACGCTCGGCCCCGAGATCTGTGGAACCGGCGAACGAACCCGAGAAGATGAACTCGGAGCCGATGACATGGGCTCCGACATCTTCGACCCCTTCGAGGATTTAGAAGCCTGATCCGACTTGTCCAAAGCCTCTTGAAAGGCCGGCTTCAACAATCCTCTGTCAATAAGCTTCCTGCGTCTATCTGTCATGACCCTCCCGCTAAAGGAATGACAAATAGAGCAATCCTCTTGGAGATGGAGAGGGCCAAGACAGTAGACACAGGAAGCATGATTGTCAGTAATGGACATTTTCTGCCCACACTGACATCTTTTAAAACCAGATTTGGCTTTTTCAGACATTGTACAGTTACAATGACAATAACTATAATAACAGGAAAAAAATTACTAATCCTAGCAAAATATGTATACTAAGCAGGTTATATATATATAAAAACTCTCAGAAAAAAACCACACCCAAGAAAAAAGGTTAGGCCACAAGGGTGCCTGAAGAAAAATGGGTATAGATATATATATATATATATATATATATATATATATATATATATATATATATCACACACACACAGCACTATAAGGAAGTAAGTATCAACAAGAAAAAAATTTGAATTCTTATCTGAAGAAATCAACAACAACTCAAGTTTCTATCTGGTCCGAGCTCTCCTCGATCCGATCTGTTGCAGCGGCAAACTAGATCTGAGTAATGGCAGGGAGGATTGTGGGATATGGGCTGGTCTCGAGTTTCTCTGAGATTCGGCTGACTCGGAGCCGAGGATCGGCTCCGAACCCGTGTGTAAGAACAAACGGCGAGATTGAACACTCTTACATTAAATGTTAAGGCAGAACTACAATCTAAGAAATAGTTAAGCATGCAATGCTAAGTAATCATCAAGAAGAGGTACAATGATGAATCTCACTGAACAAAGTTGAAGTCCTATAGATAAATAAAAAAAAAATGCTCTGTGTACATTTCTATACGTCTATGATTTTGCATACCTATTAGCTAAAGAGCTTAAAAGTTCATAACTATATTTAGCATTGATTAAGGATTAGGAGGAGGTTGCTTACAAATAACATCTACACTGTACTGATGATGAGAAGTGAGGCTCTGAAAGCTTCAATACAGGGGGAGTCTGCTTGTTTCTTTTTTTAAATAATGTTATTGGAATTGTATATACAACAGGCAATTTAACATAAAAGATAACTATTTGCACAAGTCACTCCATCAATTCTTGCTAAATATTTTACTAAAATTCATTAAACAGATAAAAACCGGTCATAGAACATAGATAAATATTTCTATACAAATTAGTTCGATTTTTTTCAGTAATTATACCCTCCTGTTATTTTGTTTGGTTTTATATTAATAGCAGACATGTCGGTGTCGCCTCACAGCAAAATGTTGTCCGTTCGATTCTCAGCTAAAGTATCTTCTGTGTAGAGACATGCATGAAGGGGTGTACCTTCATTGAAGGTTGTGAAAAGGGCTGGCAACTAGGCACGTAAAAATCTTCTGCCAATCATTAGCGGACCGGAGTTCTGCTGTGGCGACCCGTAACCGGGAAAAGCCGAAAGATACAGCATACTCTCTCAGACAACAACAACAAGCACACACACACACACACTCATAATAACAGAACGACTAATTTAAATTACATACAAACAAATATACACATAGACCCACTTTCCCTCACATACACAAACAAATGGCTTAACTTACACATAGACTAACACTTACCTTATATTGAATCTGAACGGCCACACGTGCACGCATGACCTTAATCCCTCCCTTCACTGAACTAACTTAAGTTCCGCTTCCGCACATGACGACAACAGATTTTTTTTTTTTTTTTTTTTACTTGCTGAAGCCAGCCTCGTCCTGGCCAACCTGAAGCTATAAAAGTGGGAGGGTACTTCCCCCTTCCCTTCGCCCTATGGTTTTGTTATTTTACGATCTTCTCGGCACCCTTAACTCCGAGACAAGGCACTGAGAAGATTGCAAAATAACAAAAGTACAGTAATTTAAATAAATAAATAAATACATAAAATTCCGCCCTTTACGAGACCGGCTGTACGGCGCCCTAGGCGGTTGCCTAGTTCGCCTATGCCATCTAATACTGTAACTAGTAACCCCGCTGGGTTACCATTATATTTATTAAAATGTATTGCTATAGAGCTAGTTTGTTTATTGCAATTAAAAGTTCCATTAGTTTGAAATATAACTCAGTTGATGCTAATAAATTCTTTGATTATATATTTACATACACTACATTTACCACATATTTGTGTTCTCTGTTTGTCAATTTGCTTACCAACTGTCATTTTTGGCATATTAAACTTACTATGGACTATAAAATCCTTAATGCTTCTCCCCTTCTAAAAGAGAAGCACATTTTTTTTACACTAAGAAATCAACCTCCCTCTTAACCACTCTCCAACTATGTTTAACTTGTTCCAAAACTTTTCCAGACAATATAGAATAGGTGGAAGTGAAATATATACAGTCACTGTCATTATTTCTACTAACACCATTCCTATTTCTATATTTTCTATTATTTAAAACTTTATTTAAACTCTCTCTTAAATCAACTTCATGGTAGCCCCTCAAAATTTATTATAACTCTCATTTAGCTGTACTCTAATTTCAGCTGGATTACTACATAGTCTCTTAATTCTTACAAATTCAAATTATATCAAACATTTTTGTGCTCTGAAGTTATTATCAAACAGTTGCTTAACAGCAATCTTTACATTCATGCTTATTATTCAGGCACTCCTTTATTTTCTCTTTAACACTCTGCAATCAAGCCTCTTCTTGTTATGTGGGATTTCCCCTTATTATGCAACACTTTAAATTGTCAGCCTCTCAAAATAATTCCTATAACTACTTAACCAAATGTTTCTTTCTTTTATTTTTACTCTATTTTTAACCTCCACTTTCATTTTATCCCACTCAATAGCTATAACTTCTGGAGTACTTCCTATCTTCCCTAGTAACTCATTTCCACTACCCATTAATTAAATTCCTCTCTTTTTAACAGGTAGGTGTGGAAGCACCAGTGTCTCATCGTTTACTTCATTACCCTGCATTTTTATCTTACTATTTATGAACCATTATCTGAAATAATTATCAGATATTTATCAAATTTCTTGATTAAATGAACATGTTCCTGTGAGACATAATTCTCATCAAGTCTAGCCCGTTTATTGTACCTTGGGGAATAATATGTAAATTATCTCAGCGTTCCTACTATTGAATTAATGTCTTTCATACTGAATATTTTTGTAAATGTCTTCAGATATCTACCTTTATAGTTTCCCTTAAAGGCCACCCAGATACATTCTCATTGTTGCAAATCAAATTCCAGTCCCCACCTATAAGTAATATTCCTGCTGAAAGTGGATTTCTCCTCCCAAAATGTTTAAGCTCAAAGACTGCAGTTTTAGGTAGAATATAAACACATGCCAGTGTAATCCTCATCTCTTAACAATCACTCCTTACTACTACTACAAATCTGCTATTGTTATCTTTTTTCCCTATTCTATCACTACTGAAGCTCCTCTAACAATTAATACAATCACTCCTCTTTATACAGTTTTTTTTTCTTATCAACATTGGAATCCATGTCACATTTTAGAAGACTTTTTTGTTTTAATAAAATGCTCAAAAACACGCCCCAGAACACCCCATAACCCCTATAACATAATACAAGCACACACAACTATGTACATCTTCAAATAATGGCATTTAACTCTCCTAAAAGGAACATTTGTGCCAAACAGACAGCTGCTAATATGGGCCCTAATACAATCAAAATTAAGGTTATCCATGCTAAAATGCATCTGCTTACACTAACTGGCGTCTATTCTCGTTTTCAGATGTGAAATCTACTTGCATACTTTCAGAAATCAATAACTTTTAGCCTTGAAAAAACAGTGTTCTGCTTTTTATTGTTCTATTATCAGCTTGCCACCATGGAAAAGTTAGAGAAAGAAGAAAAATGTAGTCCTCTGTTACAGCCTGAAAGACAAGCTGAAACATTTAATGCTAAAGGAAAACTTTTCATTACATTTAGTGTTATCATATTTACTTGTTTCCACTTAAAATTTATTACATTAAACCAATGGTTTGAATACAGACATTCACCTAAGCAAAAATAAAAGAAAACATATCAGCTCCACGTATATTATGAACTGTATACTTTTATAGTCCACCCCCCACCACAACAACTCAAGATTAGGATTTCTGGGAAAATGTCAGTAACTAGCTAATAAGTGCACTGCCTGGATGCCAGGAAAAAAAGAAATACAGAGGATCTGAAGGAAAATAAGCTACAAAAGGCGATGAAAAAACACTGATGCAGCTGTTCAGCAAAAAGCAGTGCAAGCTCTAGACATGACTTCCAGTAAGCTAGAGGAAAGTATAAGACAACTGCACACAGACCTGACTGAAATAAATGAAACACTGATGGAGTATATAAACTCAAACAATAAAAAGCTGGAAAAAAAGAAGAAGCTTTAAACAGTTTTATAGATAATGTGATAAAACTGCAAAACTCAAGAGGTTGAAATGCAAAAAAGGCTGGCTGAATATGAGACTGCACAAGATGAGACGTTTCAAAAATAATAGTATTAAAGGACAGAGCACTTAGGGAATCCTGAGATTTTCTGCTGTACCCAATAAGCTGGATGGAACAGATTGTATTAATTTTATGAAAGCACAAATAAGCAACTGAACTGGTATTCCACAACAGGAATTGCTAACTGAAGGGGGCACATTGTGTGCATGCTCCAAACCTGGCTATGAGAAAACAACCTAGACCTTTAATAGTAAAAATGCAATCTTACCACCAGAAGGCATTGAATCTGACATACCCATGGCAGAAGGACAAAATACTAAAAGTGGGAGACAGCAGAGTGCTTGTGGAGAATGACTACTCATTTTACACTCGGCAGGAGAGGAATAAATTTATCCCATTATTCTGGAAATGTCGAGAAACAGGAGTGAGAGTTAAACTGCTGTACCCAGCAACCTTCAAAATTTTTTCCCCGGAGGAACAAAATCATTTTTTTGATGAAATACATGCTAAGGAAGAAATACAAAAGTCTGTCCAACAAAAAGCGAGCTGTAAAACAGAGGGAGATTCTACTTCTTGTTTTTCTGGTAATAAAGACCACAAAGAGACTGTGCTAGTAAAACCTTTTCCAGTGGTTCAAAGGAAAATGCTCGAGAGAGGGAAACAAAGCATAAGAGTTGCCCAGAAGAATCAAGAGCATGTTGGAAATGAAGCAGAGACAGGGTTTGGGAGAAGGAGATGTACAGGAACAGAACAAGAAAATCTGGAAATATTGGACTTTTTTGGACTTTGTTAAACTTCTAGGGACTCTAAAGCATATGCTCTACTTCATGTCATTAATGTTCAGAAAAATACTCAGGAGAGGGGAAAAGGAAGGAGAAAATTAACTGTAAGTAAAGTATTTTTTTTCTTAACAGTTCTATTAAAATTAACTTTTAATACTTTGTCCTTTTGCCACAGTTCTGTTAGAATCAACCCTTTCTATTGGTAGGTTTGTATCTTTACTAATAAAGGTACTGGCTGTTTTCTCATGGCCAGATTTAGAGCATACGAATGGTAAGCCCTTTCAATTACCAGTTCCTGCTGTGGAATACCAGTCATGCCTTTATAAAATTAGTACAGGCTGCTCCTTCTAGTTTCTGTGGTACAGCAGAAAATCTCAGATTTTTCCAAAGTGCTCTGTTCTCTAATTTTTTAAACATTTCTTCTTGCTCAATTTCATATCCTGCCAGCCTTTTCTTCATTTTGACCTTTGATTTTTGCAGTTTTACCAGTTCATCTGAATATCTGTTTGATGCATTTTCCATTTTTTCCAGCCTTTCATTATTTTTTTATTTTTATTTATTTATTTATTTAACATTTGTTGACCGGGAAAGTCCGACTAGGTTCCAGAGATCCTGTTTTCAGCGGAGGCCCGGGGAGAAATGCTCCAGAAGCATGTCTTTAGAATATGGGAGGAAACCCACGCAAACGCAGGGAGAACATGCAAACTCCACACAGAAGGCACCCCAGCCGAGAATCGAACCGGAGAACCTCTTGCTGTGAGGTGACAGCATTAACCACTGCACCGCCCATAATTTATTTGAAAATAATTATTAATACAATTATTATTTGATGCTCCTTCAGCGTTTCCTTTATTTTAATCAACTCTGAGCACACTTGATTTATTTTCTCCTCCAGATTACTGGAAGCCATGTCTTTCACCAAAGCTGGAGCATCAACTACTTTTAGTTGAACTGCTGCAGGATTCTTCCCAGTTACTGTTTTTGCTTCACCTTTTCAGGCTGATACTTTTTCAGGCTCTCTTAATTTCTTCTCAGCAGGCATCCAGGCAGTGTACTTACTAGCTAGCCAGTAACTGAATTTTACTAAAGCTGACAAAATCACAGGCTGTTGTCTCTCAGTTTCTGTTTTCACACTAGGAGAGCTGACATTAAGCTGTTGATCAGCATGCAGCCATCCTGGAAGACCTTAATTCAAATGGTGTTAAGGGTAATAATCACCTTGAACAAGACAAGATTAGTCACTCTAAATTGATATAAAAACTGCATTAAAAAAATGATCAAATAAACAAGTGAAATGTCAAACCTTAAGGAAGCAGCCAGAAATCAGTGCTCTCTTTATATTGAGCAGGTTTTCTTCTGTCCCAAATGCAGGTGGTGAAATGGGCAGCTCTATCCTCTGCATGATTTCTAGCAGTTCCAAACGAATAACATTTGCAAGCCTCAGAGCAGGGTAACTCAAGAAGTTTTTTATACACCAGTTTTCGTCGTCATCTTGGGGAAAGTAGAAAAAAATGTCAATCATATACAAAAAAAAAAAAAAAAAAAACGTTTAAAAATGCAATCACACAAGTATCACAACTTCAGAAAAAAATACACTCAAAACTCTGAATCCCTTGCAAATTAATTTCAATGTAAATGTGTTAATTTTATATATACATATGAAAAAGTTATTCATGCAATAAATAAATAATACACGTGAGTGAGTGTTGTGACTTCTTGTTGAAATTTTTGATGGCTTCAGTAGCTTACCCTCAATCAGTGTTTGCTTACTGAATATAAAGCAACTAAAAGTAGTGGGAGTTATTTCTGTGGCTGCCTGCATAGGTGGGCAATTTCATCACTGTGAGAATAATGCAGCTTGCAATTTCAGGTTCCAAATCACAGCAGTTTGCTCCGTAAGTTTATTTAGAAGACAAACAGTATCCCCAGTGTTTCAAAATGTTTTTGATTCTGATCTTTACAAGACTGACAATTCTAAACTTAAATTTATTACAAGTGTATCATTACATACACTTTAAGTTTTAGTTTACTTGCCTTTGCTAGTCAGCTGTTGCAGCTCTACTGGGAATTTCTGAAATTTACGCAAGCAATTTAGACTTCAGTGCAGGGCAAGACAGAAGACTAATATTAAGCAATATTAGATTACATCAGTTCTTCAGATGTTCAACTGGTTTATTAAGGCAAAACTAAATGCTTTCATTAAGCACTTATTTTCTGCACTGGAGTCATGTATTATCTATAAAATGTACAATGACAGAGTTGCTCTAATCTCAGTTTAAGCAATAAGATTAGTCTTAATTTATCTACACTGCTGAATAATAATATTAGGCACAAGAATTTGCAAGATTAAACACTCAGTTAAACACTGTCTGGTACTCAAGAAATTTTCTCACATCATACTAAGCAAATATGAGAGACAATCAGCAACTACCACGGTGTGTGTGATTCAGAAACACAAGCTCTACAAGGTGATTAGGCCAAACAGCAAGGTTGGATGCTGTATATGCTAATGGTCATACAATAACATGGTAATGAACAATCTAAAGTGGGCCTTTAGGTGTATGCTAATGAGGGAAAACATGATGGTCCAGCATTTAATAAAATGTACAACTGCCTTACAATTGGGCTACATGGGCAGCAAGTTTGAATTTGGTTGAATGTTTTATGTTCAGATTAAGGGCATTACTAAAAACATTATGGGCTGCTGCCACAATAATAAATGTGTATGCACAAGAGGCTTGTTACTGCCATTGCAGTGCCAGACAGTGCTCAACCCACAGGGGCACCAGGTCATCTGACTGCACTTAACTTTTCATGGGCTCCATAACACTGACATTCTGGACCAATACTGTGTAGAAAGGGACACCATACAGGAAACTGTGAACATGTGTCAGCCTCATCTACAGCCCTGTGGGAGTCTTGAAGTACCTATTCCAGTGGATAGTAAAATATGTGAGGCTTTATGTATATTAGTTACAGGGACCTTTCAGTGACCTACATGGGACACAGTAGGGGTATCTCAGGTATTTGCCTCGAGAATACTCCATCTGTTTCTCAATACCATGCTTCACAATATTGGGGGAGCAGTTGTGGTTCTCACAGACCCTACAGGAAAGAGCCAATACCACAGATGATTTCTATGATATAGCCCATTTCTATAGTGAGACTGTATCCACACTGAAATAAAAGCCCCAACTGGTGAACTGGGAAGGAGTTAAGTGAACTGCAAAGGGTATCAGCTGCCAGGTGGTCAGCAATGCACAGACTGTCATCTGCAATGTGTGTGCAGGTCACCCAGGCAGCTATCATAACTCCCACATATGGCTCACCTGTGACCTGTACCAAGACTTTTTTCAGGGGTGACTTCCTTCTGGGGTATGCTGTTAGTGATGATGGATATGCCACTGAATGCTGAATTATGACACCCATCAGAAATCCCCCTCCTCAAAAAAAAAAACATATCAGGGATACAAATGTGCCAACTCACATACAAGAAACACTACTGAGAGAGTGTTTAAGCTGCTAAAGACAAGCTTCCACTGTCTGGATTTTTCCAGTGGTGCCCTGAAGTATGACCCTACGAAGCAACCAAAAATAGTGTCAGTGTGTATAATGTTACACAATATCACACTTGGGAAGCAGTTACAAGAAGGTGGGCACTTCACTGAGCAGCAATCCTCAGCACACCAGGCAGTAGAGAATAAGTTAGATGAGGGGTCAGTGGAGGAAATAGCAGCAGGAGATGACCATGCAAAACTGAGACAGGCTCAGTATGCCACAACTCTATCAAGGAGACAGCAGCCTGTGCATAGCTTTACCGCACAGTAAACAAAAGTAAAACAAACATTACAGTTAATGTGATGCATGCAAATCTGACATGAGCTGTGCATATTCATGCAAAGGCTGGCAGGCTGGCCATGCTGTGCAGCAAACACAGGCACACCAAGTAACAATGTACAAGGGGCAGGACATAAAAATCATTTGGACAGCAAGAGAAGGGAGCATAGCAGTAGATGTCTTTCACAGGGAAATGTGTGAGCACAGAGAATTATGAAAGTAAAATATGCTGCTGTGTGCATCTTGTCAGTGTTTGGGGACTTTAGCTTGTTAGTGGAAGTGTGTGCTTGTCTGTGCAATGTACTAGGGGCTGTGATAGTGTGTCTACTAGGACACAGCCTCAGCAGGGGTTGCAGCACTATGGCTCAATGCACTAGACAGGCTCAGAACATGGAAAGCAGATGTTTTAGCATCCTGTGCACATCCCTGCCCATGAAAGCTGGCTTCACCCAGAGTTGAACTGGATGTACCATAACCCTGGCTAGATGACCCTGGCTCTCACAGAAACGGATAACAGGTGCCAGAGCCATGGCCTAAAGTTAAATGCCAAAAAATGCATAGTCATACCCTTCGGGAAAAACGAGGTTACCCCTAGCTACCAAATAGGTGGCAATCCACTGAGCACAGAAGAAGTTATCAGGGACCTGGGGACCCAGGTTGATAGTAGTCTGTCATTCGACACCCATGTAGCTAAAGTAGTTAGGAAGACCTTCTACATTGCCCACCTTATCATGAAGGGATTCTCATCTAGATCAAGGGAGGTCATAGTCTCCCTATACTCATCACTCATCAGACCAATGATTGAGTACAATGCCCCATTCGGAATGTATCTGACCCGACACTTGCAGCAGCTGGAGAGGCCACAAAAGTTCCTCACCAAAAGGATAAAGGGTCTCAAACATCTGTCCTATGCTGCCCGACTGAAAGAACTCCAGCTCTATTCAGTCGCCACCGCTTGCTCAGAGGTGACCTTTGCCTAACATACAAGGCCATGTCAAACCCAGATTTGATGAATATGCTTCACCTCAAAAATCTAGATCCGTCAGAGCCACAAGGGCGGAGACTTAAACCTCGACATGGCTATTAATAGGATGTGCTGGAGGGATAGATTCATCACCCAAAGACTCCCTATGCTGTGGAATAAAATCCCGGTATATGTGAGGCAGAGCACCTCGCTGGCCTTGTTCAAGAGAAATCTTGACCAATGGATGGGAGATCGCAGATATATCCCAGGGATTACCTCAGTGTCACTGCTCAACAGAGGCACAGCAAAATAATGGGTATAGTTCCCCATACTAAAGGGGTGGCGTAAGCCACAAAACTATGGGCTAGGCTTGTAAATGCCCTCGGGCAGATAGCCTAGTATGAACCTATGAACCTATGAACCTATGAAGGTGTGCTGTGGAATCGTGAGCAACATCTGCTACAAGACTTAGTTCTGTCACCACTTCAACAACCATATCTTGTGCTGGGTGTAGACACCTCCACACCAGAAGAGCCAAAGTACCACCACTACATGAGTAGGATCTTGGTTGTCCACAGCCAAGATGGCTAACATCTGTGGATGCAGTGGTAAACTGCCTTTGTGGATGGCCCCTCACCCTGGGCAGATAGCCTGAGAGGACATGATATTTTCCAGTTTGTGACTGCGTCTGTCCAAACAATGCATCTTTTTCTTTACTCCTGTGAGATTATTACTGGCTGAGTGTGATACAATTAACAGTAGCAATGATACTTTAAACAGTACAGTAAGTAGCACAAACAAAGCAGTACAGTGTCAGGCAACTGCTATAACTATATATATATATATATATATATATATATATATATATATATATATATACACACACATATATATATATATATATACACACACACACACACACACATATATATATATATATATATATATATATACACACACACACACACACACACACACACACACACACACACACACACACACACACACACACACACACACATATACATATATATTTTTTTTCCTTTTTTGTTATTTTATTTATGCTTATAAATAACACCTTTAAGTCAAACATCTAAAAATACAACTACAGTTAACACACAGGTTATAAGTTGGCATAAACAGACTGAAAAATTGTGCATGTTCTGCGTCTTAATTAAAGACCTCTTTTGTTGTATAATTACATTTTTGCTATGGGCAAGACAAAATTATAATAAATGCCACAACTATTCATTTTACCTAAATGCACTGTAAACAAATAATAAAAAAGGGACTGAAATCAATACAAGACTGTAAGCCAATTCTGCGCAGTTGCAATTTCTGGTATTCATGCAAACCTGGACATTAGTGGGTTGGGGAAAAGGGTCTAGGCGACGGAGTACTTTTTTGAAGGGGCTAGTCTTACTCCTTTCAATGGTACAGGTAAAGCTAAACTGGGAACTCAGGAAAAGGATCTAGAATTCTTTAAGCTTTATCCAACAGTACTTGTGAATCGCTTAACTACATTACTGTTGAAATGGCAATGATGACAACTGAAGTATTACAGACTAGAATGGTTATTGACTTTACTCACAGCTGGAGGTGGATCATGTGCAGTCATAAGAACAAAACTCTGTTCATAAATACCAGATATAATCATGTCCATTAATAGTCACCAAGGTACCATAGGTCAATTGAGGCAAAACATAAACAGATTACTCAAATTCTTAGTTGAAAAGTTTACTGTCAGATTGGACTGGAAAAAAATCATAGCATTTTTGTTTTTATAGATTTTCTTTTCTATTCAGTTTATTATCCTTATTGTGTTTAGAAAAACTTGTTTAAAAATGTTAATCACTTGAAAGTTTTGTAAATCAAAATAATTATATGAAATTATTACTGGAAAAGTAATAAGGCAGTAAAACCTCCATTTAAACTCTATAAATATATTAGATTCTCAGCAGGAACTGAAAGGACATACCAATCTAAGACGAATACCAATGACTTTTATTTTGTAAAAAAGAACAAACTTAAAAAGTTTGAGGACATTTTCTCATGGGAAAATAATTGCGTTCTCTGGCCTACTGAACTGCACAGAGAGAAATACCTTTCTAACAGACATAATATAATTATCAAGAATATAATAAATCAGTAAGCAGGAGTCTTTTTCAAGGATATTCTGTCTTGCTCATCTCAGATTTAATGACCATTTCCTGTTAGAAAATAATTTATTAACTGGACAAGAAATGTATCATCTATACTACAAAGTATCAGCTAAGGTTATAAAACATAGATGCTCTGGACATTTACTTAATCAGTAAGATTATAACCTAGTTGACAATATCTATTGTAGTAGTAGCAACACAAGGCTCATTGCTTATACAGCCTTCATAACGTGTCAAACACAAAGATTTGGTAGAAGGTTTGCTACATTCACCTGGTGTGGAGGGGGTAATGTAGTCTCCTTTGTGGGAATGAGGTAACAGACTGACAGTTAACTGATTTGCTTTCTTTTCTTTATACACCCTCAAACTATGAAAGTTTCAGATGTTTTGTTTTAATAGTTTTTTCACTCTAATAAAAAACTGTGTAAACAAAGCCTTTGTATTGAGAAGTCATACTGCGATTACTGCACTACTCCAGAACATTAGTACAAGTAAAATCTAACAGGGCTGTCACATTACACAGGTTTCATTCCATTTGTACTTCTACCAACAGTTTTACAAGTTACATCCTAACCATTTCTAATGCTGTTACCATTAAGACAGAAGTGTGCAATGTGTTCCCTCTTCTATCTTTAAAACAAAATAATTTTGAATGACCCTTGCTGGTTTATACACAAACTTATCAACTGCTTTAGGCAACTCACACATGAAAATGTTTTCATAACACATTGCTCTTGCAACAAGCATAATAATACTTTCTACATCTAGCGAGTCTGCCATTTCCAAGTCTATTCCACTTCTCCTCTATACACTCTTTAAAACTATCAAACTAGCGGCACCACAGTAACAAGTGAAAAAATTCTATTGCACCCCCTTAGCACTGAAACTGTAGCATTGTTAAGTACTCCTACAGTATACTACTACAAATATATATTGAGTTTATTCATATGCCCTTTTGTATTACTATAAGTAAAAATGTATAATATATTGTGTATTATTGTTATGTACATATAATCATAGGATCATGGGAGAATACTAGGCTAATGATCACAGAGGACCTTTTTAAGCCTAGCCATGCTTCCCAGAAGTATTAGAAAGGTAATGGTCCCATAAGTTATTTGAGAGGTATAGAAACTTGGGCATTAGTGGTCAAGCATTTACAAGGTTCTTATTTCTAATAGAGACATAGGTGCCAAACCAGGAGTAAATTTGTGATTCCCTAACCACTGATCCTGGTTTTGCTTAAATAAGTGCAACCAAGAACTTTGATTCACATAGATAAGAATCCTGTTCCAGAGAAGGGGCAAACTTTGAACTGCGTACCTGTCCCTTCAGCATGCCCTATTTTTGTTGCAAGACAGGTTTAGGTCCCTGGATTGGGTGCTTCTGGTGCTGTTTGTTTTGTGAATGTGCAGCAGCTCCATTAAAGCTCGATCAGAGGATGCTTTGCAGGCCAAGCATGGGTCATCTCTCAGAAGCCAGTAGGATACCAAGTATAAGGACTATGCTTAGAAGCAGTCTGCTTGAGACTTGTTTTCTGTACCATGTATTCTTTTTGTGAGGAACCTCTGGGGTCACTTCAATAGTTTCATATGCCTAGTCAGGTACATGCCAAAGGGTGCTGTATGCTCAATGACTGATCTTATGACGGCAGTATGCAATGGAACTGTGGCATGTTTGGACTTAAGATGCCTTATCTTTGCATATAAGTTATGCATGATGGTCAAAGGCTAAGTCGCTGTCTAAATGTGCTCTCAGATCCTTGCCTACTGGGTCTACCATTAAGGTGTGTGTTATTGATGCAGTAATTTATAGTGGTGGCTGTCTTATCAATGTATACTATTATGCACTTCTTAGCATTGAGTTTAAGACTGTGTCTCAGGCACCAATCCATCCATCCACAACCCCTTTTGCCCATTTTTGCACATGGGATTGGGGTATCACTTCAACAGTGACAATCAGCTAGAGCCCAGGTTTACACTGCCAAATGACCAGCCCCGGCACAGTAGTTCATTAATTTGTATTTGGTCCTGTTGTAGGATGTTTGTGTTTTGGGGAGCTTTAGTGAATGCACCTGATTTGCAATAATGTATGAATTTGGTCAGGCAGAGGCCTTTGATATTAGCCTTGACGGTAGAGAAGTACATGCCAAACAGGAACTACACCGAGCCCTAAGGGACTACTCTGGTGACTGACCTTTTTGTGGAAGTAGATTTCCCGCCATCTCAACTTCTTGTTTCAGTAGTCAGATCGAATGTGAAAGTATGTTAATAGAAGGTGTTGTTCTTCAACATTTTGTTTATGTAGCTTTTGTCCCCATGCCTCCACTGAAAAGGGGCCTTGTGCCCATCTGAACTTCCCTGGTAAAGTAAACAAAATAAATAAATTACCTAATGGTATTGAGAAGTGTGTGTGTTAGGCAGGGAGCAACACCAAAGACCATTTGATGTCCTGAAACAGAGAATTTCTAGTCCACCAACTCTCAGAAGCTATGATGTTCATAAACCAATTGCACTTTCCTGTGATGCTTCGAAATTTGGTCATGGTGCAGTCATTCTACAAGAAGATAAACCTGTTGCCTTGGTTGTCTGTTTTCATTTCCTCCTATGCATTGAGAACTTTTATCCAAACTGAAAAGCAGTATGCCCAGGTCAAGAAAGGGCTTTTGGCAATTGTGTTTGCATGTTCAAAGTTCCATAATTATGTTTATGGTAGACCTATCTAGATTGAAACAAACCACCAACCTTTGGTCACTAGCTTGAGAAAGTCTATACATTCAGCTCAAGCCTGACTGCAAAGTATGATGCTGAGATTGCAAAAGTATAATTTCAATCTTGTATACAAGAAAAGGCAAACTTCCTTATCTTGCTGAAACATTATTCAGATCGCCCAGAAACACCACAGAACAGCAGGAGAATGAGAACCTTGATTTTGAAGTTATGGAAGTGAGAACTTTTTCTTCCACATGCCTTGATGAGCTGAGGGATCACACAGCCACAGATCGAGTTTTACAGAGACTCAACCACTTTATCAATAAAGCATGGCCGTCAAAGCAATCTAGTTTAACTCAAGAAGCGCAACCTTATTTTCCATACAGAGATGAGATTTTGGCAAACAAAGAAGGTCCAAAAGTCACTGTTCCAAAGTCTTTGCAACCAGAGTACATTACTATCTTGAATCGTCGTCACCCAGGAGTCAATTCTAACAAAAGAAGACCAAAAGAAGGGCAAGAGGACTAGTATTTTGTCCTTCTATGTCACAAGATATTAAGAGAGCACTTTTATATTGTTCCGTGTGTAACAGTATTAAGCCACATCAATATAAGGAACCACTTCAGCTAAACCAGATTCCAGAATTACCTTGGTCGACAGTAGCCACGGACATTTTCGAGTGGAATGGTTAACATTAGTGTTAGTAGACTCGTTCTCTGATTGGTTCGAGATTGACTTACTTCCTAACCTAGCATCCAGTACTGTCATTACTAAGATGAAGTGTCATCTTGCAGTGCATGGTAGTCCGCACAAAGTTATTTCTGACAATGGCATGCAGTTTACAAGCCAACAGTTCAAAGGATTTGCTGAAGAATAAGACTTTACTCAAGTCACAAGTAGCCCTGAGTACCCGCAGTCAAATGGTTTGGCAGAATGTGCAGTTTAAAGTACAAAACAGTTACTAGAGAAGTCAAAACGAGAATAGTGATGTTTTCCTGAATCTCTTGAATCTCAGAAATATTCCTTGTGATAAACATCTTAGTTCACCTGCTCAGAGACTTCTGTTGAGACAAACCAGAACCACATTACCAATCAGTAGTCAGTCAACTGTTGGTTCCATGCGTCAAGAACAACAGGTCAGTGAAAGCCAATCTAGTGAAGAAGCGCTTAACCCAGAAGTCTTACTACGATAAAACCATCAAACCACTCAATCCATTACGAGAAGGAGAAGTGGTAAGGATGCAAACATCCAAAGGATATGATCAGATTGCTGTCGTGAAGAATATTTGCCCAAAGCAGAGATCATGCACTGTGGAATGACAAGGAGCGTTTTTTAGATGGAATTGGAAGCATTTGAGACTGGTGTCTGAGCCTACACCACAGCTCATAGCCTGTGAGAAAGACTATCGCAGAGTGAGTTGTCTGGTGTTCAAATTCCAGAGGAAGTTCCAGAGGACATTTCTGTTCCTGTGATGAATCCAGAAGTTCCTGATACAAGTTGTTCACCTCAGACTGTCCCTGTTGCTAAATTTGGTCCAGAGTGTTATGTTACGGGGTATGGTCACATCTCTAAACCCTGTAACAAATACTAAGCAACTTGGACATGAACACTGTGTTTTGTGTCTAATGTTCATAGTAATGCATATTGACTGTAATACTGTTCTTACAAAGGGCAATATTTTTAAGAGGGAGGATTGTACATCAATGTGTGTGTATGTACCTTTAAGAAGCTATCCAAGGGCTTGCACATATGTAAAAATGCTAAGCATGTGCAAGCTAGACTGCCATTTTGTAAGTAAGCTGTTGAGATGTAAGCATGAGGTCTGTCTGTTAAGTAGTTTGTTCGTACTTTATGATGCTGCTATCCATCCTGATGTGTATGTATTAAAGCATCTAAATGAAACCACCTGCCTTCTTGTCATATGCATTAGAGAAGGACGAGCAACAGTCTACGCTCATACAGCTTAGCTGCTGCAATGTCACTGCATTTCTTTTGTGAAGCTGTTTCAGTGACTGGCTGCAGCAAGCATTTGAATAAGGTCAATGAAATGTTCATATAAGTTAGGTGTAGTTACTAAGCTGAGACACTGGGCCATGTGCTTGTTCAATGTTTTATTATGGCACATTATTAAATAAAACTGCACACTGTCTGCTTAAACAGAGGTGTTATGCCACTGTTTTAAGCACAGGTGCAATTATATTTTGCATTCTTTTACGTGATGCCTATTGCTTTGAATAAAATTTACTGTTTGATGTTATGAAAGTGGGTGCTACCACAAGGCAAATGGTCCTTTCCCTGACACTAACCTATTTCAGAGTTAATTATTTTATTTTAGAGAAGTTCAGAAGCAGTGTGTGTGTGTGTGTGTGTGTCTTGGGGGGGGGGGTCTACCTGCCCAGAGGAAATATCATTTGAGTTTGTTTGGTGTTTTGTTTAAGTAGGTTTTTCAGTGTCTTTCAGAAATGTGTCCTCTACTTATACTGATCTTTGGCTTGTTTCGTTCAGCTAACTGTACTTCCTTAAAGCTGTTTAAAAAAAAAATTACAAATCTACCAAAGGACTTTTGTGGAAGAGCAACTCTTAAGTCTGTCTGGTAGTAGCTTCTGGGTGGTGTGTTAGCACAAGATTTTTTTGTTTCTCCCCATGACTTTGTCTGACAGCTCGTCTACCTTTTCACAATGTTCCCATTTGTTTCAGAAGAAAGGGAGCTCAGTATTCCCAGGCTAGATGAAAACACTTTGGTCCATTTGTTCCTGGCTGGGAATACCTCTCAGCCCTCCATTCCCTACCAAGGGTGAGGTGACAGGAAGTGCACTAGCTTGCTGGTTCTAGGGAACAGCCTACCCTCTCCCACTGGGAGCAATCCTTTCTCAACAGCTCCTCAAACTGCAATTTCTGCCTCCTGAAGTGGTGTGTGCCTCTGAATGTGAATGACCCCTCAGTTATCTAGTGCAAATGCACTATATGGCAGTGCAGGCTTGCTTGGCTTAAAACATAATTTGGTGAACACCTAGTACTCCTGCTAGATGTCACCCATATGCCAAAGCCACCACCAACTCCTCGTCCAAGGATGGGTAAAGTTAGCAAGAGCCACTTACGCCCATCCTCCCAAACCAGTTCCTACAGGCACCTGTGCATCTATGTCACCCCCAGTTGTTCATGGTTTGAAAACCATGTCAAATGATACCTGACAAAGCAAGACAACACTGTACTGTTGAAAGCGTATCTCTCAAATATCAAATATGAGATGCATTATTCATCTAGCTCTCAAAACCAAAAATCAGTACCAACAGAAGACAATACTCCACATTTGCACACTGCAGACTTTAAAGAGTTAATTCATAATGTTTTGTCATTCATGGGAAATAAAAATACCAGTGTAACTGATGCTACAGTGGTTTGCATTTCCACACATAAGGCAGATCATGTATCACACTTTTTACCAAAATGGCACATACAGTGGATATAAAAAGTGTACAGACCCCTGTTAAAATGCCAGGTTTTTGTGACATAAAAATGAGACCACAATAAATCATTTCAAAACTTTTACCACCTTTAATGTGACTTATAACCTGTACAATTCAATTGAAAAACAAACAAATCTATTAGGGGAAAAAATATAAAAATAAAAAAGTACAATAAGCTGGTTGCAGAAGTGTGCCCACCCTTAAACTAATACTTTGTTGAAGCACCTTTTGATTTAATTACAACATTCAGTCTCCTTGGGTGGGAGTCTATCAGCATGGCACATCTTGACTTGGCAATATTTGCCCACTCTTCCTTGCAAAAGTGCTCCAAATCTGTCAGATTGCAAGGGCATCTCTTGTGCACAGCCCTCTCTTCAGGTCACTCCACAGATTTTCTATTGTATTTAAGTCTGGGTTCTGGTTGGGCCATTCCAAAACTTTAATTTTCTTCTGGTGAAGCCATTCTTTTGTTGATTTAGATGTATGCTTGGAGTCACTGTCATATTGAAAGATGAACTTCCTCTTCATCTTTCTAGCAGACACATGAAGGTTTTGGGCAAAAAGTGACTGGTATTTGGAACTGTTCATAATTCCATCCACCTTGACTAAAGCCCAAGTTCCAGCTGAAGAAAATCACCCCAAAGCATGATGCTGCCAAAACCATGCTTCACGGTGAGGATGGTGTTCTTTTGGTGATGCGAAGTGTTGTTTTTGCTTCAAACGTACCTTTTAATTGTGGCCAATAAGTTCAACCTTAGTCTCATCCGACCATAACACATTTTCCCACATGCTTTTGGGAGACCTGATGTATTGTTTTGCACATTTTAGCCGAGCCTGGATGTTTTTCTGTGTAAGAAAAGGCTTCCATCTTGCAATCCTACACCATAGTACAGACCTATGGAGAATACGGGATATTGTTGTCACATGTAGTACACAAACAGTACTTGCCAGAAATTCCTGCAGCTCCTCAGTGTTGCTGTAAGTCTCTTGGCAGCCTCCCTGACCAGTTTTCGGCTGGTCTTTTCATCAATTTTGGAGGGATGTGCAGTTCTTTGTAACGTCACTGTTGTTCCATATTTTCTCCACTTTTTGATGACTGTCTTCACTGTGTTCCATGGTTTATTCAATGCTGTAGAAATTTTTTTGCACCCTTCTCCTGACTAATGCCTTTCAACAATGACATCCCTTTGATGCTTTGTAAGCTGTCTGTGAACCATGTTTTCTGCTGTAGCAGGCAAATGAGTAAATGTCGGGAAAATCCTATTAGGACAGCTGAACTTTATTTGGGATTAATCAGAGTCTAATTGATGGCAGGTGTGTACCCAAGAAGACTGATTGCTCTAACTAAATCAAAAGGTGCTTAAAGTAGTAGTTTAAGGGTGTGCACACTTATGCACCCAGCTTATTGTGCATTTTTTTAATATTTTTTTCCTAACAGATTTGTTTTTCAATTGAATTACACAAGTTATAGGTCACATTAAAGGTGGGAAAAGTTTTGAAATTATTTATTTTTCTCATTTTTTACATCACAAAAACCTGGCATTTTAACAGGGGTGTGTACACTTTTTATATCCACTGTACGTTGCACATTTTGTTGAAAACAGGTTAAGGGATATAAGTTCTAAGGGTCACTGTAAAGCAAAATCACATGCCTCTCACAGTTGTACTTTACTTTCCATGGTTTACATGCCTTAATTTATTCAAGAAGTGAAAACAGCAACATATGATGAGGGCAAATACCTGTTTCCATTATTTATCACCAACTGCTTACTTGAGCTCCTCCTTCGCCCCTACACCCAACTAACAAAATAAGTTTGCAACTCCTAGAAATCTTCAAAATACCCTTGTCATGGCTGCAGCAAAGGAGCAACCCTCCTCACTTAATTACCCAGCAATACACTTGAGTTTTCTCTTCCTGTAAGGGAATTTCAGAATTGGACCCAATTACTGATGGTCATACAGCTCTCCAGTTACTGCACTTTAGTTATGTCCAGGTCTCTTATCTATACACTTACGCAGTTTGAAAGAATTGAAGACATTGATGAGCGTGAAGTGATCACCATCAGAATGCAGAAAGACTCTTCTATGAGTGGCTGCAGCCTCTTCTGAACGAGGAGGTGGAATTATAAAGCAGTGAGGCGCTAGAAATAAGAAGAGAGTTAACAGTAGCTTCACAAGCATTCATTTTTTTGCTATTTAATTAAAATGTGCCACCTATAATTACTGTACGGAATGCTTTCAGCTCCAAGTAAAATGAAAGGGCTGAGCAGAAACTGGGATACCTGTCAGCATAGCTACAAGAGTGAGCATCTCATCCACACAGTCAAACTCGCAAGATGCAATGAGAGCCTTGGCAAGCTGTGGATCCACGGGAAACTCTGACATTATGATTCCGACTTCTGAGAGATTACCATCATCATCTAAGGCAGCAAGATAATCAAGGTCTTCCAAGGCTTGCATAAGGGCTTCTGGAGCTACCACACAAAAACAACAATCAATAGTGGAAAGTTCCACTCCTACAAGTTCAACTAGCATGCATGCACTAAAAAAAAATCCTGCTACTGACAATTGAACAGTGTACACATTTATAAAATATCTTGTATCTTTTGCTTTCAGCTGCACTAATCTACTTATTAATTTGACTGCAACTATTAATTAAAGTGCATTACATCTCCGTGCTGAGCATACTCAATACATTCAAGCTGTAAAAACAAAGGCTTGTAATGGCCACGTGGGATAACATAAAACTGAATCTTCCCTATGTTTTATTTTCCTTTTTATACAAAAAAAAACAAATAAAAGCAGTAATGTGATACTGAAGTGAGTGCATCTCAGCAAGGAACAGGACAGACTGAAGTATAAGAAGTTAACATTTATCTTTAACAGTCTATTAATCCCTACCACAATGAAGCAGTAAAGTTACCACTATCTGACTCAAATCTATACTCTTCCATATGTTATTACTACAGGCAGTCTTGGTGGCTATATAGAGCCTAGTCATGCAACACAGAGACCTTAGTCGATAGACATGCATTCTGCTAAATGGCAGCCACTGTATTATCCCAGGAGGAAAATTGTGGATACCCACCCAACATGAAGGAGGTCAATTTCCTACACTTTCTGATGTGACAAGTGAGACTGTTCCACAGGTAGGGGATTATTTATGTGAGAAAGTACAGTTGTGTAAGTAAACTTATCATTACAGTAGATGACTGAATAATCAATGCTGCAGTAGCCTAAGCTATATGGGGTATATCCTGACAGGGACATAACAGCCAGTCAGCTTCCCAAGTTTCATAGCACCTTCCATGTAACCAAACCATAAGTCACTGCAAGATACGCTGACTAAAAGACCGGTTCGGGTGCCAAGCCCTTCATACCTCTCATTCCAAAAGATAGAGGAAGCCTTGAGCACTGAGAGAACAATGCTAGGAAAATAAAAATAAATGCCCACACCTTGCCATAAAGCACACATTTGTTTATATTTATAAGGGGAATGGAGGGAAGGTGCAGTGATCATTCAAACATCTACTGTTATAAGTTTGTCTTGTATGCAAAATCCTTATGGGATAATTTAAAAACAAATATAAACAAACTTGGTTATGGTAACTTCAAATTGAGCTGGTAATTGGCTCTTCTACATATCTTTGTAGACAATATAAAAAACTCTGACTTAAGTATACTAATCTCTTTTTCCTAATAAAATATTATATTGCTACTAATTGGTTACACAGAAAAGATATTACTTGGGTCAGAGTTCAAAAATCTACCTAAATTACTTAAAGAGGAACAAATAAGCATATAAATAGTATCAAAAGGTGGTGATGACAATTTAATTTTCTGTAATTTAATTCTACCTGCCTAATCATTTTTTGACGTCATTAATGCAAATACAACACTTTTTGTACAAAAATCTTATAAATATCTTGTTTTATTTGATTGATGTTAAAGAGTCATTTATCAGTTACAAATTCTAGAAGTTTTATGACCTGGACAACTGTTGTAAACAGTTCCTTAAAGTTGTGCTTGTTGCAGTTTCAATGTTTCACACATGATGTTTTATTTAAATATACAATTACTTAATGGTGGATTAATCGATATAATATCATCATAATCAGCCCCCTTTTTCCCATTTTCTACATGAGGTTGTGGTATCATGTTAACTGTCGCTCTCTCGATTCAATGCCACACTCCTGCCTTCTTCAAAACTCATGCCTGACTGTCGCAGATCTTCTTTCACACAATCCATCCATCCTTGTTGGATGTCCTCATTTCCTCTTACCTTCCTCCTGTCCGTTCCAAATCTTCTTCACCAAAATGTCTTCTGCTTTTCTGCACATATGTTTGAATCACCCTCATCTCTTCTCTTTGATCTTTTATGCAAATTAGAGCTACTTTGGCTTCCGCTCTTATGTCCTCATTTTTTCCGTATGTCCCACAGTGTGCATCTACCATCCTTCTTAGGCACTTCATTTTGATTACCTCTAGCTTCCACATCTGCTCTGCCTTTACTGCCCAGGTTTCTGTACCATACAGTAGTACTGGTCGCACCACTGACTTGTACACCTTACTTTTCAGCTTCTTTGGCATTCTTCTGTCACAGTCTACACCTGCGTCTCTATGCCACTTGGTTGCAGCCCCTCTGATTCTAGTTTTGATCTGTTCATTCAGACTTCCCTTCTCCTCAACCACCCCTCCCAGATACTTGAAGTTATTTACCTGTTCCATTATCTTCCCTTCTATCTCATTTCTCAGCTTCTTCTGATTTCCCCAGTTTGCTGCCATTACCACTGTCTTTTCTGTGCTTAGTTTCACCCCATGTGCCTTCAGTTTTGCATTCCATTCCCTATCCTTTGTTGAAGTTCTTGCTCACAGTCTGTCTGTAATGTCACATTGTCTGCATACAGCAAATTTGTTGATCTGTCCTCTCCAACCTGTTTGCTAATGTAGTCCATCACCAGTATGAACAGCAGTGGGCTCATGTTGAACCCTGGTGTACACCCACTTCTACAGGGAACACCTCTGTGAGGCCGAAATTGTTCGTACTTGAGTCATTGGGTCCTTGAGCACAGCCTGCACCAATTCTACCAATGTTTCTGGGACTTTGAACCACAGCAGTACTGCCCAAATCAACTTTCTTGGGACCTTGTCATACGCTTTCTTGGGTCTATATTACATCGTCAAAACACCGGAACAGTGAACACCACATTATTGACAAGTTTCAGTGCAATTCACTTTCACGATTCGCTGAATATTTAAAGGGCAAACTACATAATTTTGCCCTTTTCTCCACTGTAGTGCGATCTCGGATTTGATATACTTAGTTGGGGGGGGGGGGGTGTGGTTTAGGTAGACTTAGTTCCGTTGGTTTGCAGGCAAGTATTTGTTTGCCTTTTAAGTATTCAGCGAATCACGGAAGTGAATTTCGCTGAATACTTGTCGACGATGTGGTATTCACTGTTATGGTGTTTCGACCTCATAATATAGACCCGCTTTTGTAAGTCTAGGAATGCCCAGCTGGACTCTTTCCTCATCTCTTGCTTCTTCTCAATTACCTGTCTTACTGCAAACATCTGGTCAGTTGTGCTGCATCCTGACATGAATCCAAACTGCTCATCTCCCATCTTACATTCTACAACTCTGTGTATCCATCTATCAATAACCCTCTCCAGCACTTTCATGAAATCTGACATGAGTTTGATGCCTCTGTGTGCCTCTGTACTGCTCACAGTTGTGGATGTCCCATTTGTTCGTGTACACTGGCACGAGTATGTTTATTGTCCATCTGGGATATCCCTTTCTCTCCACAATGCTATGAGTACCCTCAAGAGCCATTTCTCCCCATCTCACCCAGCATCTTTATCATATCTGCTGTGACCTCATCTGAGCTTGCTGCTTTCCCTGACTTCATTCTCCTTAGTGCTATAATTACTTCTTCTAGGGTGGGCTCCTTTTCTTCAATCACTGTAGGCTGTTTCTGGAGCAGGACAGCTTCTGTGGGATTTTCTTCATTCAGAAGCTGGTGGGGATGCTCCTATCTGCCTTTGATGCTCTATGGATTGGTGAGCAGGCTGTTGCTGGCATCCCTTATGAAGGGTGTCTGACTGTCTTTATCTTTCTGTCTTTGCCTTGCAACCTAACATAGTCTCTTTGTGTCACCTACTGAGTCACTTTCCAGAAGTTGGTAAAGTGCCACCGATGCACTATTCTTTGCTACTGCTACTCTTTTCTTAGCTTCTTTGTTAGCCAACCTGTACTCCTTCCTAGCCTGGTCGGTCTTTTCTATCTCCCACTTTTTTTCCTGCACTCCTTTCTTTTAATGACTTCTGGAACTTCTGCATTCCACCACCAGCTTTCCTTATGTACCTTATTTCCATATCTGGCTCAGCCACATATCTATTATGCAGTCCTCCCACATGCTGTTTTGAGACATTGTCATTCTTCTTCAACTCCACCTATTTCCTCCTTTTCTTGGGGGGCTAGAGCCCTGAGTAATTCCTTGAACTGTTGTACTTTCTCTTCAGTCTCCGATGACCTTAGAGCCTTTTTTGACTACTGCTTGCAGCTGATTGTGGCAACTAGTGGTTTTATACTGACTACTTCACTGGGGATGACTTCAGAATCACTGATTCTACCCCCAGTGCTCTTTCTTTACTAGGAAGTCTACTTGAGTTGCCTGTTGGCCACTCTTTCACGTGACCTTGACAGAAGTCTCCTTCTTTATTCCTGATGCCCCACCCATTTGGAACCAGGCAGTCCTCATATCCTGTTCCGTTTATCCCTGTTGTCTGAATGCACTCTTTTCCTCACTATTACAACCCTGCTGTGTGTGGGGCATAAGTGAGATTATGAAAACTGCCCTATCATTACATTGGAATCTGATCACTAATTCTGATGATATCCCTCACTGCCTTCCGGAGCCTCTCTCTCACCACAATTACTCTAGATTCCAAGTATCATAGTGCAATCCACTTCCAAACTGCACCTTGTTAGTGAACCTACATAAAACGTAGCAATTCTCACTTCATGTTTGGTAGGTCGATTGGTTTGATGTCCAGATTTCACTCAGAGCAAAACCCAGGTAACCCAATGACTGGCCAGCAGTTTATCGACACTAGCCAACAGGGGCACATTCAACCCTCCCACCATTAGCATGGGTCCCTGGCGAAAGGTGGAGTAGGCCACATCCTCAACCCACTTAACGTTAACTACCCATGCCTATTTTGGCGACATTAGTCAACATGACCGAATTACCTAGGGCCATATTTTACACCATTGAGTGGTTAGCCCTCAAATATCCACGAAATGCAGTCTGTGATCCATGTTCTCCTATCTTGAGGAGACTGTGCACCACAGCAGATGCTCAAGGCAGTTGGTCTGTACAACTCTTCCCACTATGGGGTACCATGCATCCCTCTCAACCTGGAAACATCAAAACTCTGGACAAAAGCCCATGAAAAAAAGGTACAAATCTGAATGCTGATTAACATACAATTTGCATACACAATTATGTAACTCCACCCACTCCAATAGAATTGTGGGATAGCAACTTTCAAATGTAAACTGCAGAACACAGCCAAAATATGGCCCTAGACCCAGAAGTAAATGGTAACCATTTTTTTTTAATGTGTAGCAATGATGTTCACTGGGAAGGGAGAAGATGATGAACCTTGGGATTTTGTTTTTGGTGACTTGCAGTATGTGGGTTTATGGTAAAAGTAGGGCATTTAATGGTAGGCAATATTCTAATATTAGCAAAAGAATATTATAGTTTGTTAGGACCTCCAAAAGTCATTCTCCATGACCTAGTATCAGTGGTGTAGCCCTTTTGGTTTGCCACCCTTCCTCCTTACAAAATCATGGTTGAACGGGGCCTCCCCATACACAGCCCTCCCATACCCCCTGCAGCCATTCCAATGTCCCATTACTTGTCTATTTCGCCCCATTTACCATAAACACTATAATGTGCATACTGTTTTACTTCTACAATGATTTGGATTTCATTTAAAAGTTTTATTTTACAGCACAAACACTAAGAGACATCTGCTAAGCAAAGCAATGCAGTCTCACAATGAAAATAGACTTAGCAGTAAAACTTCTCTGCCCTTGAAACTCACATTAATTGAAACAGCACTGAAACCCAGATTCAAAGAAAATGCATCTGGCCAGTGGCAGATAAAGATTACCTTTGGGCTGTTTTCAAATCATAGGTCCCTTGCACGCAAAACATACATGTGTTTTTTGATACACCTCCCTGATTGTATTAAATTATATTCCTTGTATAATACAGTACAGTTGTTAGAGGGTGTTTTAAATTTATTGTTTTGAATATTTTTCCAGTAAGCAATGAAACAAAATGCATGAACCAATAATGATAAAACTGCCCAATTCAGAACATTTCCATCCTAAATGTCTACTTAAACTTTTACAATCAACCAGTATCAGTAAATATACACAATCTCTGCAGAAGTAAAATACATCTAAATAATTCCACATTAAAGACATCTGTAACTAATGTTGAGGTTGCTGCTAGCAGACAACTTTATATTTTATTGTTTCATCTACAAATAAAGTGCCTGTTGCCCTTGAGGAATAAATTGCCTAAGTTACACAAAATAAATAATAAGCTAGTAATACTGCAGTAGGGAATGGATGGCAAACTGATAACAGGTTCATACTAGTTACTAGTTATTGCCGCCAAAGAGGACATTCTCAGGACTGCAGCATCCACCCCCTTTAAAAGTACAACACAGTACAGTATCAGTAATGCAGCTACATACTGGAGTAGGCCCCACAGTCTTCTGCACCAAAGGCAAGTGGTCTACCTGTTATGCTACTAACAATGCAAGCACACTTGGCATAAGCAGCACTAAATTTCTCTTCCCCTGAAGCTCTCAGCTCCTTCTAAAATCCACTCGACACTAAACTATCTCTCAACTTTGCAGCACAAGAAATCTGGAAAAGACCAACATTTATTGGGGGAGACAAAAGCCGAAAAACCAGGGACACATTTAAACATTGCTTGTATAATCTTGGAAAGTTGCTAGAATAAAATGTGTTACCACCATGCATTTCCTGAAAGATAGGAAGACATAAACTTAAATGGCTGTCATTTAATGAATTCAGTTCTCTCATAGCTGTCAACCTCTTAGCACAAAAAGCCTGCACAAAGCCAATAATGGGGGAATACAGCCTCAAAAATTGGGACAAATTTCAAATATTGATCTTATAAACTTAGAAAATTGCTAGAATAAAAGGTTTTGTGTTGCCATGTATTTTTTCTGAAGAATATGAATTCGAAAATTCAAATGCCTGTCATTACTGAATTCAATCCTCACTGATTTGCCACAAAAATCCAGAAAACCACAGCTTTTATGAGAAACATTTACAGAACAAAACTATGAAGCAATTTGCCACAAACATCCATAAAACCACAGCTTTTATAAGAAACATTTACAGAACAAAACTATGAAGCAATTTTCCACAAAAATCCAGAAAACCACAGCTTTTATGATGAACAGTTACAAAACAAAATTATGAAGCAAAAATCTGGACAGTTTTCACAAGTGGTGGTGAGTAGGGAATTCAGGCTCTTGCTACTAGTAACCAAGGTACACGGTTTGAGCCTGTGTAACTCTAGCCACCAGGTATATTTCACCTGGGCATTTTACACACAGACACACACACACACACACCTACCTTACCTGGGAGGATCCATGGGCAGACGTGCTGAAATGGCAAATAAATGAAACTTGATACAAGAATAACAAAGGCCACAGGATACTAACTCACACAAATACTGTAAAACCAGAGAAGAACTAGCTGTGAGTGGGAGCCGGTTATGTTGTTAGCACCAACTAGAAACCCTGATTTTCTAGTAACAAGCTTTCTTGCCTCCATTAGTACCCACTGCACATCCTCAGTAAACAGGTGTCAAAAAGGAATTAAGACCCTACCATCCAGGCAGTCAACTGAAGTTGACTGATGTCAGAGTGTATCAAACACTCATCTTCTTGTGTGAGTAGACCCAGTCTGCAGGGATGCTTGTGGTAACTGCCACTGGCCATTTCCAAATGAAGGGAGAACTACTGTTGCCTGGACAAAAAGTTAGTCATCAAAATGACCTTGTGGACTTTTCTGAATCTTCAGAAGTGCCCCAGATATTAGAGGAAAGGGTGGAAAAGCATATATGAAAATTCTTATTCAAGGAAAAGAAAAGGCATCTGTTTTCCAGACCTTTCTCCATGGAGTCCTGGAACAGAATCTTAACAGTCAATTGTTCAGAGGAGCCAAAGAGGTCCAGTTGAGGAATGTTCCACAGATGAATCAAATCTTGGAAGACCCCCCCCCCCATCTACTTTCCATTCATGAGGGTCTTCCCTGGTCCTGCTCGGCTTGTCTGCCACACATTTTGCTCTGACAGTGTATAGGATGCCTGTAGAATGAGACTGTGCTATGAAGCTATATCCCAAGCTGACATGGCTAGTCTCCAAAGGGGGTAGAAGCCAGTTCCCTCTTACTTGTTGATATACTATATGACTGTGGTACTGTCTGTAACAACTTAAAAGAGGTACTGAGAACCAAAGAGGGTTCATAGAGTTGAGTGCCTCAATCAGGGCAAGCATCTCCTTGATATTTAAGTATGTGTGTCTGCCCTTAGTGTCCCACATCCCCTGGCACTTTTATCCCTCCAGATACTGCTCTCCCTAAGTCTGTCGCATCTATGCTAAGTGAATGCTTTGGAGCAGGGAAGGAGAAGGGGTGACCTGGATTTCAGAATATCTGTTATCTTCACCAAAAGATTTCTCTTCGGACAAATCCCAGCACTGGGATGCACTGGGATCTGAAGTGATAAAGGGTGCTGGGATCAAAGAGCTTTCAGACACCACTGTATCTTTGTCCTGTGGAGTCTCAAAAGAATCATAAATGCCATGAGACCCAAAATCTTAAGGTATCCCCTAGCAGTGGCCAATGTCTAAGTGGAAATTCTCAGAAACAGATCTAGATATAGATGTATTTTTTTCTGTGGAAGACATTCTCTTTGAACTGAGGTGTCTAGCTGACATCCAAGTAACACAATCTTGTGTGAAGGAGTCAAGAAAGACTTTTGAATATTTTCTTCGAATCTCAGATTGCATAAGAGATCTTTCACTCACTCAAGAGAGAGAGAGATCTGTCACACTTTGAAAGTGACTCTGCAAAGATAAGTTGTCTAAATATGGAAAAAGATGTGGATACCCTGTGGCCTTCAGTGAGCTACAACTGGAGCTAGACACTTTGTGAACACTGAGCCAGACACACAAAAACGTAAGAAACATCTGAAGTACGGATGAACAGGTATGTGATAAACATCTTTTAAATCTAGAACAAACAGATGTTGCTCCACAACCATGATAGTTTAGCTCTTTATTCCAGGAAACACTCAGGACCACAAAGATATAAACGCTGATGATACCAAATACGTTTTTGTCCACCATGACTTCATCAGATAACATTACTCAACTTAATGCAAGTCCTTAAATACATCAAAATTTAAAAAAAACACGCAATAGAAACTTGATATCTATTAATTACAGCCTACGAAATAAAGAAACAGAAGCACCTTATTTAGAACATCCTCTATACACTTAATACAATACTAAGAACGTGTTAACAATATGTGTTAAAAACCAAAAACTTTAAAACACAACATTAAAAATCACTTTATACATATTATAAATATATATTAAATATTTAAACCTATATAAAATAAAATAATTTCATAAACATTTTCAATGCATTGCTACCCTCTAGTGGTTAAAACTGAGTATAAACTTTTAAAAGGTATAAAAAGGTTAGAGTTTAGCGGCCCTTGACGTCAATAATGGTGCCAGGGAAATGCTCTCATTCAAGCCAGGATACCTCCCAGCATCCAATAAAACCCGCCAGTATAATTTTCGATATTCCAAACAGGTTTCCCAAGAGCCCCCCCCGGCATCAATAGAAATGACTTCTAACACAAAAAATTTGCTTGGGCACAATTTTGTGAATGTTTATATAAAGCATTCTTGTCATTTCTTTTCCCTATATCATAAAAATGCTCATAAATGTGCCTTTTCAGACATCTTTCTGTCTTCCCTACATAAAAGGCGCTGCAAACTTCACATATTACTAAATAAACTAAACCACTAGTGTTACAATTATTGTAGTAAGTGCCTTTAACAATCTTATTCCTAGCTTTAATATACACTTGGTCAACATTAGCTATATGCTTACACTGGGAGCATGCCCCACATCTATAGGTACCGAATCTCTTAACCCTAGATGTAATCCTCATCTCAAATAATTCCTTCAAATTTGTACCTTTTTTGAAAATAATGTTTGAAGGTTTATTTTCCACCCCCTTAAGGTCAGTGAATGACTTAAATCTATTCCACTCTCTTTTAACCACATCAACCATCATACCTGAGTCGCTGTTGTATTCCATTATGAATACCCTACTAAATCTACTATCATTTTTCCCACCAGAGGTAAATATATATTCATTGCCTTTATCTGAAATTGGCATAAATCTTGCCCTCCGCTGGTCTTTAACATATCTAGTGGTATCCTCAATTAATTTTACCTGGTATCCCCTCTCCAAAAAACTTTTTCTAGGAAGACACATTCTTCCTCAAAATCTTCATCTAACGAAGTAAGCCTACCAGCTCTTACCAATTGCCCCTTAAAAATACTCTTTTTCTGTACATATGGATGGGCACTCTGAAAGTGAAGATATGCATTTGAAAAGGTCTCCTTTTGAAAGACTTTAGATTTTATACCCCCAGTTACCTTAATGATACTCGCATCCAAAAAACTACTTTATTAAATAAAGTAATTGAACTTGTAAATTGTAAAAAAGAAGTAGTTGTATTTAAATACTCTAAAAATTCTTTTAACTTCTCCTCAGATTCCTTCCAAAAAATGCAAATATCATCAAGAAATTGCTTATAAAGGATCCAACAATCACAGAATCAAGAGTTAAAGACATATTGTTTTTCCCATCTGCTAAAATAATGTTGGCGTATGTGGGGGCACAATTGGCTCCCATAGCCACCCCCCTCACCTGGTGAAAATACTCACCCCCATAATAAATATAATTATTTTTTTAATATCAATTTCATAATGTTTAGAATAACTTGAAGTTAATCATTAGAAATATTACACTTCCCAGGAATTCTTTCAGGGAATTGATTTAAACCAGGTTTATGATGATATTTTATTTGTGACAGTGGACATCAAAGATTTGTTCACAGTAATACAACAGGAATGTAGGTTAAATTGGCTAGAGGCTACTTTGACAGACAAGTGTAATATTTCTAGTGATGAATTTCAAGTTATTCTTATCATTATGGAATTGATATTAAAAAATAATTATATTTATTATGGGGCTGAGTATTTTCACCAGGTGAGGGGGGTGGCTATGGGAGCCAATTGTGCCCCCACATACGCCAACATTATTTTAGCCTGGTGGGAAAAACAATATGTCTTTAACTCTCGATTCTGTGATTGTTGGATCCTTTATAAGCGATTTCTTGATGATATTTGCATTTTTTGGAAGGAATCTGAGGAGAAGTTAAAAGAATTTTTTAGAGTATTTAACTACAACTACTGATTTTTTACAATTTACAAGTTCAACTACTTTTAATAAAGTAGATTTTTTGGATGGGAGTATCATTAAGTTAACTGGGGGTATACAATCTAAAGTATTTCAAAAAGGAAACCTTTTCAAACTCATATCTTCACTTTCAGAGTGCCCATCCATATGTATAAAAGAAGAACATTTTTAAGGGGCAATTGATAAGAGCTAGTAGGCTTACTTCGTTAGATGATTTTGAGGAAGAATGTGTCTTCCTAGAAAAACTTTTTTTGGAGAGGGGATACCTGGTAAAATTAATTGAGGATACCACTAGGTATGTTAAAGACCAGCAGAGGGCAAGATTTATGCCCATTTTAGGTAAAGGCGATGAATTTATATTTACCTCTGGTGGGAAAAATGATAGTAGATTTAGTAGGGCATTCATAATGGAATACAACAGCGACTCAAACATGGTGGTTGATGTGGTTAATAGAGAGTGGAATAGATTAAAGTCCTTCACTGACCTTAAAGGGTTGGAAAATAAGCCTTTAAACATTATTTTCAAAAAAGGTACAAATGTGAAGGAATTATTTGAGATGAGGAGTACTACATCTAGGGTTAAGAGATTCAGTACCTGTAGATGTGGGGCATGCTCCTAGTGTAAGCGTATAGCTAATGTTGACCAAGTGTACATTAAAACTAGGAATAGGATGGTTAAAGGCACTTATTACAGTAATTGTAACACTAGTGGTTTAGTTTATTTAGTAATATGTGAAGTTTGCAGCACCTTTTATGTAGGGAAGACAAAAAGATGTCTGAAAAGGCGCATTTATGAGCACTTTTATGATATAGGAAAAATAAATTACAAGAATGCTTTATATAAACATTCACAAAATTGTGCCCAAGCAAATTTTTTATTTTTTGTGTTAGAAGTCATTTCTATTGATGCCAAGGGGGGCTCTTGGGAAACTGTTTGGAATATCGAGAATTATATTGGCAGGTTTTATTGGATGCTGGGAGGTATCCTGGCTTGAACAAGAGCATTTCCCTGGCACCATTATTGAGGTTAAGGGCAGCTAAACTCTAAACTTTTCATACCTTTTAAAAGTTTATACTCAGTTTTAACCAGTAGAGGATAGCAATGCATTGGAAATGTTTATGAAATAATTTTATTTTATTTTATATAGGATTAAAAATAATATATATATATATATATATATATATATATATATATATATATATATATATACTTTTATAATATGTATAAAGTGATTTTTAATGTTGAGCGTTTTAAACGTTTTGGTTTTTAACGCATTTTTAACATGTTCTTAGCATTGTATTAAACATATAGAGGATGTTTTAAATAAGGTGCTTCTGTTTTATTTATTTCGTAAGCTGTAATTAATAGATATCAAGTTTCTATTGGGTGTTTTTTAAGATGTTGATGTATTTAAGGACTTGCATTAAGTTGAATAATGTTATCTGATGAAGTCTTGTTGGACAAAAACGTATTTGGTATCGTCAGCGTTTATACCTTTGTGGTCCTGAGTGTTTCCTGGAATAAAGAGCTAAACTATCGTGGTTGTGGAGCACGTTTTCTAACAACACCTGTTTGTTCTATTTGTTGCTGGACTGGAGTTGTATTTCCCCTTTTTCATTGGTTTTGATCTTTTAAATCTAGTTTAACCAGGAAATGTGAAAAAGGAAGGCAACAATGACAGGTTAGGAAGAGACATTTTGAATTTGGGCACCATCATAAGCAGATTTAGAAAAGAAAGATCTAGAACTGGTCCCAAGCATTTTCTTTCATTGGTACTAAGGACATCCTTGAATAAAAGTTTTTTCCCCATCTTGGAGCGAGGGACTGGGTCCATCACTCCTTGAAACAGCAACTGATGAAGAACAGCTGGAAAGAAAAGAGTTGGATCTGCAGGATGAGGAATGAGCTCCTAGAAATTAGGAATTTCCTCCCAGTAACATCTGTAACCTTGAGAAATGATTTTCAGAACCCATTTTCTGAAACAAATGTGTTGCTAAAGAGAATAAAGTAGATGCAAACTTTCTGAATGAGAAAAGGGGTCAGGGTGGGAGGGGTTAACAAGGTCTCAAACAGTTAGGACTTGTTGGACTGTCCTTGGTTTTTGGTGGTTCAAGACTTCTTTTTGGAACACCTTGCCATTTTTTCTTAAACATCTGTTTACCTGAATTATGTTGAGGCTGATTATTCTGTTTTTTTTCTGTCAAAACTGAATGAGGAGAAAGAAAATCCCTTGGACATTTTGCAAGAACAACTGAAAATCTTAAGAGCTTTCATGGATCAGCTTGCCCCTTTCATCACATGTTTTGATCACCTCTGCAGCAGAGTGGCCAAACACTAAATTTTTATCCAAAGGTGAATTTATAATCTCATTTTTAACATCAACTAGGAGGTTCTGAGAATGCAGCCATGCAAGCCTCCTCAAAAGAGTACTGGTGGCCATCAACAGAATCATACACACACTGTAAACAATGAGCAGTGACCTGCACAACAAAAGAAACTAAGATATTTAAACTAACATTTTACTCACAAAAACCTAAAGATAAAAAGTACTTCATACTTTCACAATTAGTCAGAATAAACTTTTATATACAAGTCTGACAATTCAAAATTCTAAAAATCAAAGCTGCATGAGAAGGAAGTTCTGGTTAGACTTGGAAAAGCAAGTGCAGCATTCAATAAATTAGCCAAAACCTGGAGATCAAAAAACATTGCACTGTCCACAAAGGTGAAGCTATACCAAGCACTGGTGCTGTTTACATTCTTATATGGTGCTGAGCTATGGCCAATCACAGCATCAGCCATGAGAAATCTTAAGGCTGTGCTGCTCATCATAAATGGTTAAGATGCCTTTTGGGAATATCGTGGAAGGACAAAGTAAAAAAAAGTGTTAGAGAAAGAGCACAACAATGGAAACTTGAAAATATCATTATGGAAAGACTATGTTGGTTTGGTCATGTTTACTGCATGGACACTAGCAGGATTCCTATACAATCCCTCAACTGAGAACTAGCTGGATACAAGAGAAGACTAGGTAGACCTTGACAAAATTGGACAGGGGCTGAAACAAGAGATCTCCATCACCTGAATATCACGTGGGAGGAAGCTAAAGAAGCAGCAGTTGAAAGGACACAGTGGAATCAACTTGTGGCCCAATGTATCATCAATACGAAGTGAACTGAAGACCAAAGAAGACACACTTTCCCCAATACCCATAAATAATTTCCCATCCTAAGAGAGTAGGATTGGAATTGACTAGGTACTTAGCAGCAGTGGGATCAACTACAGTTATAGCTACTGGGTCAGGTTTGGGAATAGTCTATAAAACCTTGAAAGACTGCGGGACTTTACACATTCTATCTGCCTTTTCAGGGACAGCTGACTGACTATCAGGAAAATTGCAGGCAGTAATATACACATCTTCTAAAGCAAACAGAACAGGATGAACAGGTGTACGATATGGAAAAATCACTCTATAACAAGTCATAGTATCACTCTAACAAGTCATAGTATTTTCTGAGGGACTGAGACACCTCAGTATTCTCACACTGAAAACACCGGCATGTTCTAGTAAAAGTCAGAGAATGAGACCTCCCCCACGGGAGAATCAGAAACTAAACTCTCCAGAGTCTGAATCAGAAATCTGCGGGAAAAAAATGTATCTGTCTCTTCAGTGTACTGTTCAGATTCAGAATACTGAATCTCTTCAGGAAAATAGGTATCCCTCTTTCTTTTGCCAGAAACTATATTACAAGAAGAATCAACAGCCTAAATAAAACCCTCAGCCATACCCAGTAAACTACTCCAAAGACATTTGAGGAGGAGTAAATATATGCTTGGTTTTCTGTTTCTTTCTGACAGGAAAAATGTGTCACTAATGACAGCAGCAACTTCTCCAGGGACGGGTACAGCATTCTGACACAACAGGGAAAACGTCATTGTTCCTCCTCCCAGGAGCGACAGTGGCTCTCCCTTGCCCACCTGGGCAACCCAAAAGCCACATAGGACATGGCTAACCCACGGTCCATAGTGACTTTAGGTGCTACACCAAAAGGATCTTGGGGGGGGGGATAAAAGATGAGTGAAAGTACAGTTTTGTACCTACCATAAATGTAGATGTTCGAGTGCTAATACAGCTGCAGTCATAACAGATGGGTTCTCCTGCCGTCAGGCAGGTCCTCAGTCGGCCGAATTCCAAAGTCTAGGTCCGGCGTCGGTTGTCGTCGCTTCTTCCCTGACGTCAGAGCGCCAGCGGTATAAAAGAACCAGCCGACGCCATTTTCTTCAGTTTTTCTTGCCCCAGATGTCAGGTGCCCCCAGAAGGAAGGCAATACATAAATTTGTGTAATAAAGCAATGCAATATAATCAAAATACAGTAGTTGCAAGCAAATACACCATAAAAGAATACCCCAATCAGGTTGTATGAGGAGGTGTTAGCCAATAGGCCTGTCCCAAGAGGGGAAGGCGGGAGGGAAACCTGGACTGCAGCTGTATTAGCACTCGAACATCTACATTTATGGTAGGTACAAAACTGTACTATGTTCATCGTGCATACAGCTGCAGTCATAACAGATGGGTAGAATCCCAAAGCTAAGAAAGGGGTGGTAGGCACTAGGTGGAACTAGGAGGAGCCAGAATGCCCTGCAAGACTGCAGTGGCAAAGCCTGCTCTAGTTTTGGAGTATAATGGTAGGTGGTAGTGCTTGGAAAAGGTATGTACAGAACTCCAAGTGGCTGCTTCCAAAATATCTTTGGTAGGAACTCCTCTGAGGAAAGCTGCAGAGGTAGCTGTGGCCCTTGTGGAGTGAGATCTGAAGCCTGCAGGTACAGTTTTACCATGAAAAGAGTAACAAAAGCGTATGCAGTGGGCTATCCATTTTGAGACTGTCTGTTTGGAAATTGGCTTCCCTTGAGCTCCTATAGCATAGGACACAAAGAGCTGTTCTGATTTTCTGAAAGGCTTTGTTCTGTCCAAATAATAATGCAGCTGTCTGTGGATGTCAAAGGAATGTAGTAGTCTCTCCCCTTTGTTTTGAGGATTAGGGTAAAAGGTAGGTAAGTGTATCGCCTGATTCAAAGCTACCCTGGATACCACCTTTGGCATAAAGGACGGGCTGGTTCGTAAGGAAACTCTTTCCTGATGGAAGATGATAAAAGGCTGCACAGCCATGAGGGCTTGTAGTTCCGATACCCTACGAGCTGAGGTGATAGCCAGAAGGAAAGCTGTTTTCCAGGACAAATATTGCAAATCTGTTGAGGCAGCTGGCTCAAAAGGAGGCAAGGTCAGCTTTTCTAGAATGAAATTGAGATCCCAAGCAGGTATTGGCTGTTTCCTTGGGGGTTTTATATTCTTTGCCCCTCTGAGGAACTGTCTTAAGAGGGGGTGAGAGAATAAAGGTGCATCAGTGTTGTATTCTGCAGAAATGGCTGAGGCATGGATTTTTACGGAGGAGAATGAAAGTCCACTGCCTAGCAGCTCAGCTAGATACTGTAATATTTGAGGTAAATTCAGCTGTCCCAGATTCTGGCCCTTTTTCTCATTCCAGGCACAAAACCGTTTCCATTTTGCGGAGTAAGCTTTTCTAGTAGATGGCCTTCTGGCCTCCAAAATGACATCCTGCACCTCCTTGGAAAGTAGGGTCTGTTGTGATGTTAAGGAATCTTCCATGCGGCCAGATTGTTTTCAGCTGACTGTGAAGAGTTTTGAAGCTGTGCTGAGGCAGAAGAAGAGGCATTAGAGGTAGGGTCCATGGAGGGGAATGCGTGAGGCTCCTAAGGAGTGGGTACCAGTGCTGTCTTGGCCAGTCTGGAGCAATGAGAATCATCTTTGGTCTGTCTGCTCTGGTTTTTAATAGAACTTTGGGCAGCAGAGGAAGAGGTGGAAAGGCATAAACTGTCATTGTTGTCCAACTGAAAGAGAGAGCGTCCACTCTCCAGGCCTGTGGATGGAAAGTCCTTGAGCAGAATTTTGTCAATTGGTGATTTTTGTGGGAGGCAAAGAGATCTATGTCTGGCCTTCCCCAAGCTTGAATTATCTCTGTAAAAACTTGAGGATGCAACTTCCATTTGTGTGGATCTGTCATATTTCTGCTTAGGTTGTCTGCCAGCGTGTTTTTCTTGCCTGGCAAGTACTGTGCTTGAAGTTCGATTTGTAATTCCAGGGCCTTGTTCCAAAGTAACATGGCCAGCCTGCATAGGGGGTATGAATGTGTTCCTCCCTGTTTGTTTATGTACCACATTACTGTGGTGTTGTCTGTCCTTATCAATAGTTGACCTGGATGCAGAAGGTCTTTGAAAGCTATAATTGCATTTATTACTGCTAGCATTTCCTTTTGATTGATGTGAAGGTGCTTTTCTTTTTGGGACCATTTGCCCTGAATGCACCGATCTGTCATGTGCGCCCCCAGGCGTAGTCCGAGGCATCTGTTGTGATGACTTGATTTGCTTGAGGCTTGCTGAATGGGAGACCTGTGTTTGTTTGGCATGCTTGAGCCCACCACAGAAATTCCTTTTGAAGACATGGAATTAGTGGTATTATTGTTTCCAAACTGTGGCTGTGTTGAGACCATAGGTTTTTCAGGTACCATTGAAGTTTCCTCATATGCAACTTTGCACATGGGATTAGTAGGATGCAAGATGCCATGAATCCCAGAGCCTGCAGGATTTTCCTTGCAGTCAGCCTGGTGAAATTTGCTAGTTTTCTGAAGTATTGAGTTAGTTGCCCCTGCTTCTCTGGCGTGAGGTAGGCCATCTCGGTGCTTGTGTCCAAGTTGGCACCCAGGAAAATTATTTTCTGAGAGGGTATTAGCCTTGATTTCTTTTTGTTGACTGTGTATCCCAGAGAATTCAACAACATTATTACAAAAGCCAGATGTTTCAGAAGTATGGGCTTGCTGTCCGCTTGGATCAGGCAGTCATCCAAATATGGGTATATTTGTATCCCTTGAAGTCTGCAGTAGGCAATTACTGATGCCAGGCATTTCGTGAATACTCTGGGCGCAGTAGATAAGCCAAAGGGCAACGCAGAGAATTGATAATGGGTTGAACCTGCAAGAAACCTGAGGTATCTTCTGCAATTTTGTCTGATTGGGACATGCAGGTATGCCTCCTTGAGGTCCAATGTTACCAGCCAAGACTCCTTGCCCAGCATGGGAAGAAGCTGCTGTAATGTGAGCATCTTGAATTTTGGTACGAGTAAAAATGTGTTTAGGATGGATAGGTCCAATATAGGTCTCCAATCTTTTCCCTTCCTTGGTACCAGGAATAGTCTGGAATAAAAACCTTGACCTTGTTCGTGAGTAGGTACCTCTTGAATAGCTTTCATGTCCATGAGATCTGAAATTTGTCTTTGTGCCTCTGCCCTTTGATCGTGTGGCAGGTTTGGCATGCCTCTCATTTTTGGAAGGGTGTGAAAATGGAATCTGTAGCCTCTGTTTATAATGTCCAGGATCCATTTGTCTTTTGTGACAATATGCCAATTTTTTGAAAATAATGCCACTTTTCCGCCTAAGGGTGCTGCCATTTGAGCCTTGCTTGGCATGCAAAGGGGAAAGTCATTGGACTTGCTTTCTGATTGGCTGCGAACTATCCTCACCATCTCTTTGTGTAGGAGCTTGCCATTGTCTGCCCCTAAACGATCCTTGAGATTGCCCTCTGCCCCTCGGGCGCCTGTATCTACCTCTTTGGGGTCTGTCCGTGGCTGGAAAGGACCAATTTTTGGAAGGCCAATTTCTGCTGAAACGTGGAGGATGAACCTGTAGAAAATCTTTCACTGTTTGCATTGATTTAGCCTTTTCCTCCATTTTCTTTAATACCTCCTCAGCTTTAACACCAAATAATACATCCTTTTGAAGAGGGGCATCTAGTAATTTAGCTTTGACATGATCTGGTAAGGTTTGCTCCTTGAGCCAGGCATGTCTACGTATGACTGATCCTGTAACAGCAGCTCTACATGAGGCCTCTAGAGCATCAAAACCACATTGCAAGGTATGTTTACCCACTTTCTGCACTATGTATCAAATCCTGCAACTCCTTCAAGTCTGGTTGTTCAGGTTGTGACATTTTGCTTCTCAACTGTGATAACAGAAACTGTTTGTACTTTAGCATATGGAACTGGCAGTTTAATGCCCTCATGGTTAAGGTGGCCGAGGTGTATACCTTTTTTCCCCACCTTTCTAAGGATCTGGAATCTCTCTCGGAAGGTAATGGGTTTTTTGCAGTGGAGGCCTTAATTCCCTTGGGGCCCTGTGAGATAGTTTCTGGGTCAGCTGCATGACTTTTGTATAAAAATTGGTGTGAGTCAGGAACCCGGTAGTACCTGTCAGGCTTGACTGGGGCTGGAGGTAAAGAATCTGGGTTAAGGCAGGCCTCCGAGTACACATCATCTAGTATGTCTAAGACAGGAGGTATAGTCAGAGGCCTGTGCTAAGGTAGCAAGAGAAAATCCCTAAAGCCTTTTCTTGGAATCTGAGTACTCTTGACCTTCCCAGTGGAAGTGTTCCCTTAAGGTATGCAAGGTTTCCCCAAATGAGTAATCCTCTGGGGGGGAGACAGAGGGAATGGACTCCTCAGCATCAGAATCTACAAAAGGGGAGTAAAAATGTTCCTGTTCATCAGAGTGCTCTGAAATAATGGAGGCCTTGTCAGAGGAGGGGGATTCTTCCTCCACTCTGGGCCTTTTGTCTGGGGGGGGGGTTGAGAACCTCTGATAAGAGTAATCAAATCCTCAGCCATTTTAAGCATCTGTTTTTTAGGTATGGGGCCTGGAGAAGGGCCCTGTGGAGCTTGGCTCTTAGAATGCATGGCTGCTTCAGACTTAGTGAAAGCCTTGATAGAAAAAGAAGAGGAAGGTCTGAAGACACCTTGAGAGGAGACGGACCTGTCTACATTTTGAGATTCACCACCAAGAGTGGCTTCGGTATCTGTAGTCGGAGTGTGGGCCAAGGAGCCTGCGACCTCGGGCACAGAAGACACTGCCAATGAAGTGTCGTCAGTAGGCAGGGGCTGCGTAGGCACCTCACTGAGAACTGGACCACTTGTAGTCGGCTTTGGCGTGGTGTCGGTGGAGGCCGCGGACCGCGTGTGTCGGTCCTTATCTTTGCGTTTTTTAGACAAAACTGGAGTCGGAGTATCCGACGACATAATATAGTTAAATTTTTTGCCAAAATAGTGCTGGGTGAACTCTGCCTGACGCTTAATGGTGCGTTTGTTGAATGTAGCACAAAAACGACAGACCGAGACGTCGTGGTCTGGGCCTAAGCAAGGAATGCAGAGGGAATGAAAATCCTTATGCGGTATTTGCTTCCCACAAGAAATACAATTATTAACTTTGTCTGACATCGGTCTGAGGCAAGAAAAGCTTCCCCAACGGGGTACTTAGCTTTAAAGAAGACTTCGGTTGCAAAATTTTCGTAATTTCAGGAGCTGGCCGACCGGCACTTGCGAACTGCTTCTGCTTCGGGCACCGCGCGGCAAGAAAGACTGAAGAAAATGGTGTCAGCTGGTTCTTTTATACCCCTGGCGCTCTGACGTCAGGGAAGAAGCGACAACAACCGACACCGGACCTAGACTTTGGAATTCGGCCGACCGAGGACCCGCCTGACGGCAGGAGAACCCATCTGTTATGACTGCAGCTGTATGCAAGATAAACATCTAAGGTACAACAAATGGACACAGCAGTCACCTATCTGCGGTTGAGGCAAATTGTTCGCCTGCTGTGGTGGCAAAGGCTGCTTGCTTCACTTTTTTCTTTTTGTGGCTGAAAGATGGACCAACCATAGGACCAATAGTCTGTTCCATGGTCAAGCCGAAAATGGCGCCTCTTTCCTAAGGAAGACAAGCTGCAAATGCTGGTAAACACTACCAGTCTAGAAAAGTTACTTTCTTGAAGAAAAAGTACAGTTTTGTACCTACCATAAATGTAGATGTTAGAGTGCTCATACAGCTGCAGTCATAACAGATGGGTTATCCTGCCGTCAGGTGGGTCCTCAGTTGTCCGAATTCCAAAGTCTAGGTCCGGCTTCGGTTGTCGTCGCTTCTTCCCTGACGTCAGTGCGGCAGGGGTAAAAAAGAGGCAGCTGATGCCATTTTCTTCAGTTTTTCTTGCCCCAGATGTCAGGTGCCCCCAGAAGGAAGGCAAACATTTAGTTATGCAAAGATGCAATGCTGATAAATTAAAAACAGTAGTTGCAAGCAAATACACCATAAAAGAATACCCCAAAAAGGTTATATGAAAAGTGTTTGTCATAAGGCCTGTCCTAAGAGGGGATGGAGGGAGGGAAACTGGACTGCAGCTGTATGAACACTCTAACATCTACATTTATGGTAGGTACAAAACTGTACTATGTTCATCGTGCATACAGCTGCAGTCATAACAGATGGGTAGAATCCCAAAGCTAAGTAAGGGTGGTAGGCACTAAGTGGAACTAGGAGGGGCTAGGATGCCCTGCAGGACTGCTGTGGCAAAGCCCGCTCTAGATTTTGAGTATAGTGGGAGGTGATAGTGCTTGGAGAAAGTGTGCACTGAACTCCAGGTGGCTGCTTCCAAAATGTCCTTGGTAGGGAACCCCCTGAGGAAGGCTGCAGAGGTAGCTGTGGCTCTGGTGGAGTGGGTTCTGATGCTTGCAGGCACAGTTTTTCCATGAAATGAGTAACAAAAGCGTATGCAGTGGGCTATCCATTTTGAAATTGTCTGTTTTGGAAATAGCCTTTCCCTGAGCACCTACAGCATGGGACACAAAGAGTTGCTCAGATTTCCTGAATGGCTTTGTTCTGTCCAAGTAGTAACGAAGTTGTCTGTGAATGTCCAAGGAATGTAGTAGTCTTTCCCCTTTGTTTTGTGGATTAGGATAAAAGGTAGGTAAGTGGATAGTCTGATTTAAAGCTACACTGGATACAACTTTTGGCATAAAGGTAGGATTGGTTCGTAAGGAAACTCTGTCCTGATGGAAAATGATAAATGGTTGCACAGCCATGAGGGCCTGTAGCTCCGAAACCCTGCGTGCTGAGGTGATAGCCAGAAGAAAGGCTGTTTTCCATAACAAGTACTGTAACTCTGTTGAAGAAGCTGGCTCGAAGGGAGGAAGGGTCAGCTTTTCCAATACGTAGTTGAGGTCCCAAGCAGGGACTGGTGGTTTCCTTGGGGGTTTTAAATTCTTTGCCCCTCTGAGGAACTGCCTTAAGAGAGGGTGAGAGAATAATGGAGGATCTGTGTTGTATTGTGCAGAAATGGCTGAAGCGTGGATCTTGATGGAGGAGAATGAAAGTCCATTGTTTAACATCTCAGCTAGGTACTGTAAAATTTGAGGTATATTTATTACCCAAGGATTCTGTCCCTTTTCTTGATTCCAGGCACAAAATCGTTTCCATTTGGCGGAGTAAGTCTTTCTAGTAGAAGGTCTTCTGGCCTCCAAGATGACATCCTGCACCTCCTTGGAGAGGAGAAACTGTTGTGAAATCAAGGAATTCTCCATGCAGCTAGATTCAGAGTTTTGAGATGGCTGTGAAGGGTTTTGTAGTTGTGCTGGGACAACAGAAGAGGGACTAGAGGTAGGATCCATGGTGGGGAATGTGTCAGGCTCCTCAGGAGCGGATACCAGTGTTGTCTTGGCCAGTCTGGAGCGATGAGAATCATTTTCGGCCTCTGCTCTGGCTTTTAATAGAACTTTGGGCAGCAGAGGAAGAGGCGGGAAGGCATAGACTGTCAATGTTGCCCAATTGAAGGAAAGTGCGTCCACTTTCCAGGCCTGTGGATGATAGGTCCTTGAACAAAATTTTTTCAACTGGCAATTTCTGTGGGTAGCAAAGAGATCTATGTCTGGCTGTCCCCATGCCTGAGTTATCTTTGTGAAAAGTTGAGGATGCAACTTCCATTCGTGTGGATCTGTCATATTTCTGCTTAGGTTGTCTGCCAGTGTGTTTTCCTTCCCTGGCAGGAATTGTGCCTGCAGTTGAATTTGCAATTCCATTGCTGTGTTCCATAGGGTCATGGCTTGCCTGCACAGGGGGTATGAATGAGTTCGTATGAATGAGTTACCCCCTGTTTGTTTATGTACCACATCACTGTGGTGTTGTCTGTCCTTATCAATAGCTGGCCTGGATGCAGTAGGTCTTTGAAGGTCATAATAGCCTTTTGCACGGCCAGCATTTCCTTTTGGTTGATGTGAAGGTGCTTCTCTTTTTGGGTCCATTTTCCCTGAATGCACTGATCTGTCATGTGTGCTCCCCAGGCGTAGTCTGAGGCGTCTGTTGTGATGATTTGAGTTGCTTGAGGTACAGAGAAAGGAAGACCTGTGTTTCTTTGGCAAGCTTGAGTCCACCACAAAAATTCCTTTTGAAGGCATGGAATGAGTGGGATAATTGTTTCCAAGCTGTGGCTGTGTTGAGACCATAAGTTTTTCACGTACCATTGAAGTTTCCTCATATGCAGCTTTGCACATGGGATTAGTAGGATGCAAGATGCCATGAATCTCAGAGCCTACAGTATTTTCCTTGCAGTTAGCCAGGTGTAAGTTGCCATTTTTCTGAAGTATTGAGACAGTTGCCCTTGCTTGTCTGGCGTGAGGTAGGCCATCTGGGTGGTTGTATCCAAGCTGGCACCCAGGAAAATTATTTGTTGAGAGGGTATTAGTTTTGATTTCTTTTTGTTGACTGTGTATCCCAGGAAGTTCAACAGTTTTATTACAAACGCCAGGTGCTGCAGTAGTATGTCCTTGCTGTCCGCTTGGATCAGGCAGTCGTCCAGATATGGGTAGATTTGTATCCCTTGTAGTCTGCAGAAGGCGATTACTGATGCCAGGCATTTCATAAACACTCTGGGCGCAGTAGATATGCCAAAGGGCAATGCAGACAATTGGTAATGGGTTGAACCTGCAAGAAATCTGAGGTATCTTCTGCAATCTTGTCTGATAGGGACATGCAGGTATGCCTCCTTGAGGTCCAATGTTACCAGCCAAGACTCCTTGCCCAGCATGGGAAGAAGCTGCTGTAATGTGAGCATCTTGAATTTTGGCACCTGTAGATATGTGTTTAGGATGGATAGGTCTACGATAGGTCTCCAATCTTTGTCTTTCCTCGGTACCAGGAATAGTCTGGAATAAAACCCTTGACCTTGTTCATTTGCAGGTACCTCTTGAATTGCTTTCATGTCCATGAGAGCTGAAAAGTACAGTTTTGTACCTACCATAAATGTAGATGTTCGAGTGCTAATACAGCTGCAGTAATCACAGATGGGTTTTCTGCCGTCAGGCGGCTCCTCGGTCAGCCGAATTCCAAAGTCTAGGTCCGGCGTCGGTTGTTGTCGCTTTCTTTCCTGACGTCAGTGAGGCAGGGGTATACAAGACACAGCCGACGCCATTTTCTTCAGTCTTTCTTGCCCCAGATGTCAGGTGCCCCCAGAAGGAAGGCAATACATAAATTATAATTATATACATGAAATGCAATATAATCAAAAATCAGTAGTTGCAAGCAAATATACCATAGAAGGATAACCCAATCAGGTTGTATGAAGAGGGGTTAGGCCCTAGGCCTTTACCAAGAGGGGAAGGAGGGAGGGAAAACTGTACTGCAGCTGTATTAGCACTCGAACATCTACATTTATGGTTGGTACAAAACTGTACTGTGTTCATCGTGCATACAGCTGCAGTAATCACAGATGGGTAGAATCCCAAAGCTACGCACAGGGTGGTAGGCACTAGGTGGAACTGGGATGAGCCAGAATGCCCTGTAACACAGCAGTGGCAAAGCCTGCTCTAGTTTTGGAATATAAAGGCAGGTGGTAGTGTTTTGTGAAGGTATGCACAGAACTCCAAGTGGCTGCCTCCAAAATATCTTTGGTAGGAACTCCTCTGAGGAAGGCTGTAGAGGTAGCTGTGGCCCTGGTGGAGTGGGATCTGATGCCTGTAGGGACAGATTTTCCATGATAGGAGTAACAAAACCGTATGCAGTGGCCTATCCATTTTGAAATTGTCTGTTTGGTAACTGGCTTCCCTTGAGCTCCTACAGCATAGGACACAAAAGGTTGTTCTGATTTCCTGAAAGGCTTTGTTCTGTCCAAATAATAACGTAGCTGTCTATGGATGTCTAAGGAGTGTAGCAGCCTTTCCCCTTTGTTTTGAGGATTGGGGTAAAAGGTAGGTAAGTGTATGGCTTGATTTAAAGCTACCCTGGATACCACTTTAGGCATAAATGACGGGTTGGTTCGAAGGGAAACCCTGTCCTGATGGAAGATGAGAAAGGGCTGCACAGCCATGAGGGCTTGTAGTTCTGAAACCTTACGAGCTGAGGTAATGGCCAGAAGGAAAGCTGTTTTCCAGGACAAATATTGCAAATCTGTTGAGGCAGCTGGTTCAAAGGGAGGCAATGTTAATTTTTCTAGAATGTAATTAAGATCCCAGGCTGGAATTGGTTGTTTCCTTGGTGGTCTTATATTCTTAGCCCCTCTGAGGAACTGTCTTAAGAGTGGGTGAGAGCAAAACCGTTTCCATTTTGCGGAGTAAGCCTTTCTAGTAGATGGCCTTCTGGCCTCCAAAATGACATCCTGCACCTCTTTGGGGAGTAGAGTCTGTTGTGGTGTTAAGGAATTTTCCATGCAGCGAGATTAAGTGTTTTCAGCTGACTGTGAAGAGTTTTGTAGCTGTGCCAAGTCAGCAGAAGAGGCATTAGAGGTAGGGACCAGGGAGGAGTATGTGTTAGGCTCCTCAGGAGTGGGTACCAGTGTTGTCTTGGCCAGTCTGGAGCAATCAGTATCATCTTCGGTCTGTCTGCTCTTGCTTTCAAGAGCACCTTGGGCAGAAGAGGCTGAGGTGGGAAAGCGTAAACTGTCCATGCTGTCCAACTGAATGAAAGGGCGTCCACTCTCCAGGCCTTTGGATGAAAGGTCCTTGAACAAAACTTTTCCAACTGATGATTCCTGTGGGAGGCGAAGAGATCTATGTCTGGCCTCCCCCACGCTTGGATTGTTTTTGTAAACACTTGAGGATGCAACTTCCATTCGTGTGGATCTGTCATATTTCTGCTTAGATTGTCTGCCAGCGTGTTTTCCAAACCTGGCAAGTACTGTGCTTGAAGTTCGATTTGCCATTCCAGAGCCAAGTTCCAAAGTGTCATGGCTAGTCTGCACAGGGGGTATGAATGTGTTCCTCCTTGTTTGTTTATGTACCACATTACTGTGGTGTTGTCTGTTCTTATCAATAATTGTCCTGGATGCAGGAAGTCCTTGAAAGCTGTAATTGCATTTATCACTGCTAGCATTTCTTTTTGATTGATGTGAAGGTGCTTTTCCTTTTGGGACCATTTGCCCTGAATGCACCTGTCTGTCATGTGCGCCCCAGAGGCGTAATCTGAGGCGCCTGTTGTGATGACTTGATTTGCTTGAGGCTTGCAGAATGGGAGACCTGTGTTTGTTTGACATGCTTGGGCCCACCATAGAAATTCCTTTTGCAAACATGGAATTATTGGTATTATTGTTTCCAAACTGTGGCTGTGCTGAGACCAAAGGTTTTTAGGTACCATTGAAGTTTCCTCATATGCAACTTTGCACATGGGATTAAAAGAATGCAAGATGCCATGAAGCCCAGAGCCTGCAGGATTTTCCTTGCAGTAAGCCTGGTACAATTTGCTAGTATTTTGAAGTATTGAGTTAGTTGCCCCTGTTTTTCTGGCGTAAGATAGGCCATCTGGGTGTTTGTGTCCAAGTTGGCACCCAGGAAAGTTATTTTCTGAGATGGTGTTAGGCTGGATTTCTCTTTGTTGATTGTGTATCCCAGAGAATGCAGTAACAGTGTTACATAAGCCAGATGTTCCAGAAGTATGTGCTTGCTGTCCGCTTCGATCAGGCAGTCGTCCAAATAAGGGTAAATTTGTATCCCTTGAAGTCTGCAGTAGGCAATTACTGATGCCAGGCATTTCGTGAATACTCTGGGCGCAGTAGATAAGCCAAAGGGCAATGCAGAGAATTGATAGTGTATTGAACCTGCCAGAAATCTGAGGTATCTTCTGCAGCTTTGTCTGATTGGGACATGCAGGTATGCCTCCTTGAGGTCCAATGTTACCAGCCAAAACTCCTTGCCCAGCATGGGAAGAAGCTGCTGTAATGTGAGCATCTTGAATTTTGGTACGAGTAAGAATGTGTTTAGGATGGATAAGTCCAAAATGGGTCTCCAGTCGGATCCTTTCCTTGGTACCAGAAATAGCCTGGAGTAAAAACCTTGACCTTGCTCATGAATAGGTACCTCTTGAATAGCTTTCATGTCTATGAGCTTTGAAATTTGTAGTTGTGCCTCTGCCCTTTGATTTTGTGGCAGGTTTGGCATGCCTCTCATTTTTGGAAGAGTGTGAAAATGAAATCTGTAGCCTCTGTTTATAACGTCCAGGATCCATTTGTCTGTTGTGACAATATGCCAATTTCTTGTAAATAATGCCAGTTTTCCTCCCAAGGGTGCTGCCAGCTGAGACTTGCTTGGCATGGAAAGGAGGAAGTCATTGGGTTTGTTTCCTGTATTGTTGTGCACTGTCTTCACCACCTCTTGGTGCTGGAGTTTGCCATTGCCTGCCTCTATATGATCCTTGTGATTGTCCTCTGCCCCTTGTGCCTGTATCTACCTCTTTGGGGCTTGTCCATGGCTGGAAAGGACCAGTTTTTGAAGGCCAATTTCTGCTAAAACGTGGTGGTTGAACCTGTAGAAAAGCTTTGACAGTTTGCATAGATTTGGCTTTTTCTTCCATTTTCCGTAGTATCTCCTCAGCATTAGTACCAAATAACACATCCTTTTGTAAAGGAGCATCTAATAGTTTAGCTTTCACATGATCAGGCAAGATTTGTTCCCTGAGCCAGGCATGTCTACGAATGACTGATCCTGTAACAGCAGCTCTACTTGAGGCCTCTAGGGAATCATAGCCACATTGTAAGGTGTGTTTACCCACTTGTTCTGCACTATGCATCATATCCTGCAACTCCTTCAAGTCTGGTTGTTCAGGTTGAGACATTTTATTTCTTAATTGTGATAACAGAAACTGCTGATATTTAAGCATATGAAACTGACAATTTAAGGCCCTCATGGCTAGGGTGGCGGAGGTATATACCTTTTTCCCCACCTCTCTAAGGATCTTGACTCTCTTCGAAGGTAGTGGATTCTTAGCAATAGAGGCCTTCATTCCCTTGGGGCCTTGAGAAATGGTTTCAGGGTCAGCATTATGGCTTTTGTAAAGAAATTGGTGAGAGTTAGGAACTCTGTAGTACCTATCAGGCTTGACTGGGGCAGGAGGCAGGGAATCCGGATTAAGGCAAGCCTCCGAATAAACATCAAGTATGTCCAAGACAGGAGGTATCGCCAGAGGTCTGTGTTGAGGTAACAAAAGAAATTCCCTAAGTCTTTTCTTGGAATCAGAAAAGTCTTGGCCTTCCCAATGGAAGTGTTCCCTCAACGTGTGCAAGGTTTCCCCAAAAGAAAAATCCTCAGGAGGAGATACAGAAGGAATGGACTGCTCTGCATCAGAATCTTCAAAAGGGGAGTAAGAGTGTTCCTCTACATCAGAATGTTCTGAAAAAATGAAGCCCTGATCAGAAGAGGGAGAATCTTCCTCCACTCTGGGTCTCTTGTCTGGAGGGGGTTGGGAACCCCTGATAAGAGTAATTAAATCCTCAGCCATTTTAAGCATCTGCTTTTTTAGGCATGGGGCCTGGAGATGGGCCCTGTGCAACAGGCCTCTTGGTATGCTTGGCTGATTTGGACTTGGTAAAGGCCTTAATGGAGAAGGAAGATGAGGGTCTAAAGACACCATGGGTGGAAGTGGTCCTGTCCACATAAGGAGGCTCAACGCTTAGAGTGGCTTCGGTGGTTGTAGTCTGGGTCTGGGCCGAGGTACCTGCGGTCTCGGTTACAGAAGACACCGCCAAAGAAGTGTCGGTAGTCAGGGACTGCATAGGCGTCTCGCTGAGAACCGGACCACGTGTAGCCGGTTTTGGCGTGGTGTCGGTGGGGACTGCGGACCTCGCGTGTCGGTCCTTGTCCTTACGTTTTTTGGACAAAACGGTAGTCGGAGTCTCCGACGACATTTTATAATCAAAGGCTGTACCAAAAAAGTGTCGGGCGAACTCTTAATAGTGCGTTTATTGAAAGTAGCGCAAAAGCGACAGCCCGAGACGTCGTGGTCTGGGCCTAAACAAGGTATGCAGAGGGAGTGGAAATCCTTATGCGGTATTTGCTTCCCACAAGAAATACAATTGTTAACTTTTTCTGACATCGGTCTGAGGCAAGAAAAGTTTCCCCAACGGGGTACTTAGCTTTAATGAAGACTTCGGTTTCCAATTTTTCGTAAATTCAGGAGCTGGCTGACCGGCACTTGCGAACTGCTTCTGCTTCGGGCACCGCGCGGCAAAAAAGACTGAAGAAAATGGCGTCGGCTGTGTCTTGTATACCCCTGCCTCACTGACGTCAGGAAAAAAAGCGACAACAACCGACGCCGGACCTAGACTTTGGAATTCGGCCGACCGAGGACCTGCCTGACGGCAGAAAACCCATCTGTGATTACTGCAGCTGTATGCACGATGAACATCTTGTTTTTGTGCCTCTGCCCTTTGATTTTGTGGCAGGTTTGGCATGCCTCTCATTTTTGGAAGGGTGTGAAAGTGGAACCTGTAGCCTCTGTCTATAATGTCCAGAATCCATTTGTCTTTTGTAACAATATGCCAATTTTTTGAGAATAATGTCAATTTTCCGCCCAAAGGTGCTGCCATTAAAGCTTTGCTTGGCAGGTGTAGGGGGAAGTCATTGTGTCTGTTTTCTGAAAGACTGTGATCTATCTTCTCCATCTCTTGGGGTTGGTGCTTGCCACTGCCTGGCTCTGAAGGATCCTTGAGGTTGCCCTCTGCCCCTTGGGCGCCTGTATCTGCCCCTTTGAGGTCTGTCCGTGGCTGGAAAGGACCAATTTTTTGAAGGCCAGTTTGTGCTGAAACGTGGAGGCTGTACCTGCAGGAAATCTTTCACTGTTTGCATTGATTTCGCTTTTTCCTCCATTTTCTTTAGCACCTCCTCAGCTTTAACACCAAACAATACATCTTTTTGAAGAGGTGCATCTAATAATTTAGCTTTGACATGATCTGGTAAGGTTTGCTCTTTGAGCCAAGCATGCCTACGTATAACAGACCCCGTAACAGCAGCTCTACACGAGGCCTCTAAAGCATCAAAACCCCACTGCAAGGTATGTTTACCCACTTGCTTTGCACCATGCAACAAATCCTGCAACTCTTTTAAATCTGGTTGTTCTGGTTGTGTCATCTTGCTTTTCAGCTGAGTTATCAGAAACTGTTGATACTTTAACATATGGAACTGACAATTTAATGCCCTCATGGTTAAAGTGGCCGAGGTGTACACTTTTTTCCCCCACCTTTCTAAAGCTCTGGAATCTCTCTCTGAAGGTAATGGATTTTTAGCAGTAGAGGCCTTAATTCCCTTGGGACCCTGTGAAATTGTTTCTGGGTCAGCAGTATGGCTTTTATATAGGAACTGGTGAGAATCAGGAACCCGGTAATACCCGTCTGGTTTAACAGGAGTTGGAGGCAAAGAATCAGGATTAAGGCTGGCTTCTGTGTACACATCATCCAATATATATAAAACGGGAGGGATAGCCAGAGGCCTATGCTGGGGGAGCAGAAGAAATTCCCTGAGCCTTTTCTTGGAATCAGAGTAATCTTGGCCTTCCCAGTGAAAGTGTTCCCTCAATGTATGCAGGGTTCCCCCAAAAGAGAAGTCCTCGGGGGGGGGGGGGACCGAGGGAATAGACTCCTCTGCATCAGAGTCTTCGAATGGAGAATAGGCATAATCCTGGTCCTCAGATAGTTCTGAGGTAATAGAAGCTTGATCTGAGGAAGGGTAGTCTTCCTCTAATCTGGGCCTTTTGTCAGAGGGGGGATGAGAACCCCTGATAAGAGTAATCAAATCCTCAGCCATTTTAAGCATCTGTTTTTTAGGCATGGTGCCTTGAGAGGGGGTCTGAGGAACCAGTTTTTTTGGTTTTCATGGCTGCTTTAGATTTAGTGAAGGCTTTAATAGAGAAGGAGGAAGGCCTGAAGACCCCTTGAGAAATGGCAGGCCTGTCTAAATTCTGAGTTTCCCCGCCAGGAGTGGCGTCGGGATCTGTAGTAGGGATGGGGGCCGAGGAGCCTGCGACCTCGGGTACTGAAGACACCGGTAATACATTGTCATCGGTACTCAGGGGCTGCGTAGGCGCCTCGCTGAGTACCGGAGAACCGGTAGTCGGCCTTAGCGTGGTTTCAGTAGGTGGAGTGGACCTCGTATGTCGGTCCTTATCTCTGCGTTTTTTGCTCAAAACTGGAGTCGGAGTATCCGACGACATAATATAATTAAATTTTTTGCCAAAAAAGTGAAGGGCGAACTCCGTCCGATGCTTAATTGTGCGCTTATTGAATCTAGCACAAAAACGGCAGGCCGAGACGTTGTGGTCTGGGCCTAAGCAAGGTATACAAAAAGAGTGGAAATCCTTATGTGGTACTTGCTTCCCACATGAAATGCAATTATTAACTTTGTCTGACATCGCTCTGAGGCAAGAAAAGTTTCCCCAACGGGCTACTTAGCTTTCAAGAAGACTTCAGCTGAAATACTTTCGTAAATCTCAGGAGCTGGCCGACCGGCACTTGCGAACTGCTTCTGCTTCAGGCACCGCGCGGCAAGAAAGACTGGAGACAATGGCGTTGGCTGCCTCTTTTATACCCCTGCCGCACTGACGTCAGGGAAGAAGCGACGACAACCGACGCCGGACCTAGACTTTGGAATTCGGCCGACCGAGGACCCGCCTGACGGCAGGATAACCCATCTGTTATGACTGCAGCTGTATGTACGATGAACATCACACAATAAAAAGCAGTTAAAAAGCACTATGCCAGCCCAATAAAGTAAAATTAACACAATTTCTCCACAGAAAAAAATATTTTCAGCTATTTTATACCACTTTTAAACTGACAGGAAAAACGAGTGCTCCATTTAAAAGTATGTTACAGTCTCCTGACAGTGCATCAACACACAAAACTCCTTGCTTTTAAAATAATATTCCTGAACAGGAAAGTGATAAAACAGCAACACAAGTAAGAAAATTTAAGTTTTTTTCCTCAGAGGGAACTGCTCTGCCTAGCAAAGGGACAGCACAAGTCAACTGTCGATCCTCGAAAGCCTCGGCAGCAGTAAAGTTCTGAAGGGTTTCGCTCACAATCTTGTCTTTTAGTCAGCTCATCTTGAGCTGCCTGACAGTTTGGGAATGTAGAAGGTGCCCAGAAGCTTCGGAAGCTGGATGGCTGTCATATTCTTGGCAGGATATAACCCATACAGCTACTGCAACAATGATCAACATGATGGACATCTGTAGGAGCCAGGGCCAATTTTCTGGATCTTTCTACCTTTTTCACTGACTCTTATTATTTCTCTCTCTCTCTCTCTAGATTTTTCTCACTCTCCTGTCCCTGGGAGATTTAGTTTTATTCTGCTTCTTTGCAGGAGAAGACACCACTGAAGAAATCAAAGCTGAACTCCCCACTTGGCAGGGAGAAGGTCCATTTGGACTACTTTGTCCCTGACCATGAACTACTCTTAGGCCAAAAGAGAGACACTCCTCGCAGTGTCCAAGTGTGGCATCCCTAGACAATAAAAAGACATGGAATGAGGGCTGTGTGGAGGTCTTTTGTGGCCGCAAGCTGAAAACATATTAAAATCCGTGGCCTTGTCTGACATACTGGAAGAAAAAGTACAGTTTTGTACCTACCATAAATGTAGATGTTCGAGTGTACACCCTGCTGCAGTCATCACACTTGGGTTATCTTGTCATCAGGCGGTCCCGCAGTCGGCCTGAATTCCAAAGTTTTGGTCCTGCGTCGGTTGCTGTCGCTTCTTCCCTGACGTCAGTGCGCCAGGGGTATATATAATGCATCCAACGCCATTTTCTTCAGTTGTTCTTGTCCCAGATGTCAGGTGCCCCCCAAAAGGTGGTCAGTAATTAGTACCAATTTAAGAAATTTAGCACAAACACAACATCCCTCCAGCTATAAGCAAATACATCAGGAAGGTATTGTAAAGATTTAGCCAGTTAGATCAGAGGGGATGGAGGGAGGGTAACCTGGACTGCAGCAGGGTGTACACTCGAACATCTACATTTATGGTAGGTACAAAACTGTACTATGTTCATCGTGTTACCCTGCTGCAGTCATCACACTTGGGTAGAATCCCAAAGCGAAGGATGGGAGGAGGAGGAGTCAAAGAGGGTTAGAGGAGGCTAGAAGGCCCTGCAGAACTGCAGTGGCAAAGCCAGCTCTAGTCTTAGAGTAAAGTGGTAAGTGGTAGTGTTTGGTGAAGGTGTGTACTGAACTCCAAGTTGCAGCTTCCAAAATCTCCTTGGTTGGGACCCCCCTGAGGAAGGCTGTAGATGTAGCTGTTGCCCTGGTAGAGTGGGGCCTTATGGTAGCAGGAACTGGTTTTCCATGATGGGTATAGCAAAAACGAATGGAATGTCCTATCCATTTGGAAATGGTTTGTTTTGATATAGCCTTCCCTTGAGAAGCTGTAGCATAGGATACAAAGAGCTGGTCAGATTTTCTGAAAACCTTAGTTTTATCCAAGTAGTAACGAAGTTGCCTGTGAATGTCCAAGGAATGCAGGAGTCTTTCTCCTTTGTTCTGTGGATTTGGAAAGAAGGTGGGTAAGTGGATGGTTTGATTTAAAGCCACACTGGATACCACCTTAGGCATGAAGGAAGGATTAGTTCATAGAGAAACTCTGTCTTGATGGAAAATAAGGAAAGGTTCCACTGCCATTAGTGCCTGCAGCTCTGATACTCTTCTGGCTGAAGTTATTGCTAGCAGCAGGGCAGTCTTCCATAATATAAACTTTAGATCAGCAGAGAAAGCTGGTTCAAAGGGAGGTAGCGTAAGTTTTTCCAGAACAAAATTGAGGTCCCATGTTGGTGTAGGTGCTCTCCTGGGGGGCCTAATGTTTTTTGCCCCTCTGAGGAACTGCCTTAGAAGTGGATGTGAAAATAAGGGTGGATCCGTGTTGATAGCTGATGGGTGGATTTTAATGGAAGAAAAAGAAAGTCCTTTGTGCAACATCTCAGTTAAATACTGTAGAATCTGAGGCATGTGAGGCTGAAGGGTATTTTGGCCTTTAGCTTGGTTCCAGGCGCAAAACCTTTCCCATTTGTCCGAGTAGGCCTTCCTGGTGCTGCGCCTCCTAGCTTCCAGAATAACATCCATAACTGCTTGAGGAAGAGGAGCTGGCTGGATACTTAGGTGATTTGCCATGCAGCCAAATTTAAGGTTTTGAGCTGGCTGTGTAGAATCTGATTGTTTTGCTGTGTGAGCAAATGGGCAATTTGTGGTAAAATCCAAGGTGGGCCCTGGGCCATATTCCTTAATAGTGGGTACCAGTGCTGGCGTGGCCAGTCTGGGGCTATGAGTATCAGTCGTGGTCTCTCCTTTCTGACTTTCAGAAGCACCTTTGTGAGAAGAGGCAATGGAGGGAAGGCATATACTGTCAGGTTTTTCCAACTGAATGAGAGTGCGTCCACTTTCCAAGCTTGATGGTGAAGTGTCCTTGTACAAAATTTTGTTAGCTGATAGTTTTGGGGGCTGGCAAACAGGTCTATGTCTGGGAGGCCCCATTTTTGAGTTATCATTGCAAATACTTGTGGATCCAGTTCCACTCGTGGGGATCCAAGATGTTTCTGCTGAGGTCGTCTGCCAATGTGTTCTTTTTTCCTGGCAGGAATTGAGCTTGTAACTGAACTTGGTAAGCCAGTGCTGTGTTCCACAAGGTCACTGCTTGCCTGCATAGAGGGTAGGAGTGTGCACCCCCTTGTTTGTTTATGCACCACATTACTGTGGTGTTGTCCGTCCTTATTGTAAGTTGTCCTGGATGTAATAGGTTCTTGAAGGCTGTCAGAGCATTCTGTACAGCTAGCATCTCTTTTTGATTGATGTGCAGATTCCTTTGATCTGCAGTCCATATGCCTTGAACGCACTGTCCTGCCATGTGTGCCCCCCAGGCGTAGTCTGATGCATCTGTTGTCAGAGTTTGCCTGGCTGGGGGCAAGGTGAAAGGCTGACCATTGTTGAGGTGACATGCCTGTGACCACCATAGAAACTCTTGTTGAAGGCAGGGAATGAGAGATATCATTGTGTCCAAGCTGTGGCTGTGTTGAGAACATACGCTTTTTAGGTACCACTGTAATTTCCTCATATGCAGCTTTGCAAATGGTATTAGTAGTATGCAAGATGCCATGAAGCCCAAGGCCTGCAGAATTTTTCTTGCAGGTAGTTGGGTCTTTGTTGCCATTGTTTTGAAATATTGAGTCAGTTGTAGTTGTTTGTCTGGCGTCAGATAAGCCTTCTGGGCCGTTGTATTCAAGCTGGCACCCAGGAATGTCATATTTTGTGAGGGTACTAGTTTTGATTTCTTTTCGTTTACTGTGTACCCCAGGCAACTTAGAAGATGTTTTACAAAAGCCAGATGTTGTAAGAGGATGTCCTTGCTTTCTGCTTCGATGAGGCAGTCGTTCAGGTATGGGTATATTTGAATTCCTCTTTGTCTGCAGTATGCAATTACTGGTGCCAGGCATTTTGTGAAGACCCTGGGCGCAGTGGATAAGCCAAAGGGCAGTGCAGAGAATTGGTAATGAGTTGAACCTGCAATGAAACGGAGGTATCTTCTGCAACTTTGTCTTATAGGGACATGCAGGTATGCCTCCTTGAGGTCCAACGTTACTAGCCATGCTTTCTTGCCCAACATAGGAAGAAGCTGCTGTAGTGTTAGCATCTTGAATTTGGGTGCTTGTAAGAAGGTGTTTAGAATTGAAAGGTCCAGAATTGGTCTCCAGGCACTGTCCTTTCGGGGGACTAGAAAGAGTCTTGAGTAAAATCCTTGGCCTTGCTCCCGTGTAGGTACCAGTTGAATGGCTCTCATGTCCATGAGAGCTGTAATTTGTTTTTGTGCCTCTGCCCATTGATTTTGTGGCAGGTTTGGCATTCCTCTTTTCATTGGCAAGGTGTGGAAATGGAATCTGTATCCTCGTGAAATTATGTCTAGGACCCATTTGTCCTTTGTGACGATGTGCCAGTTGTCTGAAAAAAGTGCTAGTTTTCCTCCCAAGGGAGCTGCCAAGAGAGTGTTGCTTGGCCATATGAGGTGCAAGTCATTGAGTTTGCCTTCTAGTAGTTTGGGGCCTGTCATCTCCTCCCTTCTGTGTTGCAGTGCCCCATTGTCGAGGTTTGTATTGGGCTTGTGGTTGCCCTCTGCCTCTTGGGCGTATGTATTTACCCCTGTGGTCTGTCAGTAGCTGGAAAGGACCAATTTTTTTTGGCCAATTTCTGCTGAAGCGAGGGGGCTGTACCTGTAGAAAATCTTAGACTGTCTGCATAGATTTTGCCTTATCCTCCATTTTCTTTAAGACTTCTTCTGCTTTAACTCCAAATAGGACATCCTGCTGTAAGGGAGCATCTGGAAGCTTTGCTTTAACATGATCAGGCAGAGTTTGTTCCTTTAACCAAGCATGCCCAAGTATAACAGACCCAGTGACAGCTGCTCTGCAGGAAGCCTCTAAAGAATCAAACCCACATTGTAAAGTATGTTTGCCCACCTGTTCGGTTGCATGCAACAGATCCTGCATTTCTTTCAATTCAGACTGTTGAGGGAGTGTGCTCATTTTTTGTCTTAACTGAGACATTAGAAATTGCTGATATTTTAGCATGTGAAATTGACAATTTAGTGCTCTCATAGCTAGAGTGGCTGAGATGTAAACCTTTTTCCCCCACCTGTCTAGTGCTCTGGAGTCCCTTTCAGAGGGTACAGGATTTTTTGCCATAGAAGCCTTAGTCCCTTTGGGACCCTGGGAGATAGTCTCTGGATCAGCAACATGGCTTTTATAAAGGAATTTGTGGGAGTCAGGCACTCTATAATATCTGTCTGGTTTGGCTGGAGCAGGAGGCAGAGAATCTGGATTCAAACTAGATTCTAAGTAAACATCATCCACAATGTCTAAAACTGGGGGGATGGCAAGAGGTCTGTGCTGGGGGAGTAAAAGAAACTCTCTGAGCCTTTTCTTTGAGTCAGAGTAGTCCTGACCTTCCCAGTGGAAATGTTCCCTCATGGTGTGTAAAGTTTCCCCAAAGGAGTAGTCTTCAGGAGGAGAAGCTGAGGGAATAGAATCCTCAGCATCAGAATCTTCATAAGGGGAGAAGGAGTAATCTTGGTCCTCAGAGGAGCCTGAGGAAATAGACACTTGATCAGAGGAGGCATAATCTTCCTCTTGTCTAGGCCTTTTGTCGGGGGGGGGGGGGGGGTTGGGTACCCCTGATTAAAGAGATCAAATCTTCCGCCATTTTAAGCATCTGTTTCTTAGGCATGGGGCCTTGAACTGGAGACTGAAGTGCAGTCTTTTTTGGTTTAATAGGAGTCTTAAGCTTAGGATACGTTTTTATGGTGAGCATAGTCGGTCTGAAGACGCCTTCAGAAACCGAAGGTGTTTCTGCAGCACCGACATCTCTTTCTGCAGTGTCGTCAGTAGGGGCTAAACAAAATGGCTGCGTCGGCCTAGCACTCTCCGCCAAAGGCTCCAAAGCGGTTTCGGGTTCCAAATCTGCGGTAGCCAGGGGCTGCGTAGGAGCCTCACTGAAAACCGGTGAACCAGAGACCGGCCCAGCCGAGGCCTCGGAGTCTGGCTTGGGTCTAGGCTGCCTGTCCTTATCCTTGCGTTTTTTGTGCACGCCGGTAGTCGGTTGCTCCGACGGCATTGTGTAGTTAAATTTTCTACCGAAGTAGTGTCGTGCGAAATCAAAGCATCTTTTTATAGTACGCTTATTGAATCTAGCACAAAAGCGACAACCAGTGACATCGTGGTCTAGGTCTAGGCAAGGTATACAGTAAGAATGAAAATCCTTATGAGGTATTTGCTTCCCACAAGAAATACAATTGTTAACTTTTTCTAACATCGGTCTGAGGCAAGAAAAGTTTCCCCAACGGGGTACTTAGCTTTATTGAAGACTTTGGATCTGAAATTCGACTTCGAAAATCTCAGGAGTTGGCCGACCGGCACTTGCGAACTGCTTCTGCTTCGGGCACCGCGTGGCAAGAAAGACTGAAGAAAATGGCGTCGGATGCATTATATATACCCCTGGCGCATTGACGTCAGGGAAAAAGCGACAGCAACCGACGCCGGACCAAGACTTTGGAATTCAGGCCGACTGCGGGACCGCCTGACGACAAGATAACCCAAGTGTGATGACTGCAGCAGGGTAACATGATGAACATCTAAAGTTAGCAACTAAGTCAAAAAAATCCAACAGTTACCCACAATAACCATCTTACTATCTCTGAAAAATAACACCAATTAATAAACTAGGAAATTAATTCTAAGTGCAAAAGGAGTGTTTTTTTTTTTTTTTTTTTAAGTGAAGGAAATATGTAACAGAATATTACGGAGCTAGTGAATTATAATATAAACAGTAATCACTATTAGAAAAAATAAAAATACCACATCGCCTGACTAGACAGAGCCCTGGAAAAACAAATCCTTCAAGAACAAGCTGCAAATGACATAAGGTATTTAGGGGAACAGAGAGAATTATGGGTAGCAGCACAGTCAGAGCCCTAGATCCAAAGCTTCTGAAAAGCACAGATAGCAGATCCAGCTGGATCTGATAACCCAAAGGTTGAATCTGATGACAACAGACAACATCGGATCCATTAGTTATGGCATATGCAGATGATTTAATTAAAATTGCTAAAAACATTAAGATAGTAGAAGTGGTGAAAAAAATGGAAAAATGGCAAAGAATGTTGGTTTAAGGAATAATGGGGAAAACAGTAAAGGTTCTGGGGTGATAACAAGGAAAGCAGGGCATGTTCTAATAGAAGAGAATTTAAGGTATGATCAAGTTTTTTGGTTCTGTGTTACTATTTCCAAAGGAATTAGCGAGTACATTAGTACGCATTGTGTTTAATACTGTCTGGAGTTCAATACTGAATCCAACTAAGAGGGGAGTGATATACAATAAAAAAGAGATGGGGAACACTGGTCATAAGTCTACTATTTAAGTTATGTTTTTATGCACTGGTTTTAACATACAATGAATCACTGGATGCAAGTTTTACTGCTGAAGTTTAGTAAACTGTTCCTGTGTGCTTGTTTTTTTCTGCTGCTTCTCTGTTGGCTTTTACAACTGTGGCATATACTACTTGCTTTTGAGCTCAATTTCTGCAGTTTTGGTTCTGACATAAAAACAGAAAAATAGATAAAATGGTAAATACTGCACGAAACAGCAGATGTTTAAACTGCGAAAATATCCAACTTCGCAAAAGAAGAGGAGGCAGGATAATCCTTTCTGTCTACAATGACATCTCATATTATTACTGATGATAAGATACACAGGTGCCAAGAAAACACTCAAAATTTCCTCTGGCAAAGGGTACACAGACATTAATACTGGTTATACTAAAATGGCCTTAAAGAGTAAATGATGGTGACTGAAGGCAACACACTAGTTTCACTAATGTTTGCTACTTCAGATAACTCACATTTACATAGTAAGCCTTTTTCAAAAGTGCTGTACACTCGACTTTCTGCACAGCACTGTTTTACTTTTGTCTGAAGAACAGCTCTTGTCATTTAAGCATGCGATGCTAGAGGCTAAACAAGACCAAAGAAACGTGGTCTTCATTATCAGTTCAGTAAAATCTGATAATACAATACTTACTGTCTTATACAAATCAATTTAAAATCTAAAGTAGCAAAAAATATTCACCATCCCAAACTATGACGTTCTGCAATAGTCACAAGCTGAAAAATGAGAATACTTACTGAGGCCTCCTACTGCACTTCCACAAGAACTCAAAAACTATTTCCAATTTTAGTCTCCACTGCATTACTTACCTGGTCTATCCAAGAAGTCGCATTGTCCCATATCAGCTATATCCAGTCTTTTGAGCAAAAGGACAAGATGGCTAAGATTTGCTTCAGACACTCGTGGAGGACAGTAATCTGGCATTTCTTGATAAAAGGCTTCAGAATACAAACGAAAGCACATACCTAAAAAATTAAAACACACGTTTTACTTATACTCAAAGTTTGTCTGCAGTTTACTGCATGAAGCCAAACATGGGCAATTGTACAAAAGGTTGTTACAAAAGATTTATCATAAAATTAAAGACATGCCTTTGTCAGTGATGCCTGTAGTGCACTGGTAGTACTACATCAGGATGCAGTGGAGTAAGGGGATGAGAGTAGGAGATGGTTTGCAAAAACACCACATCATGCATAATGGGCTACAACACTCATATATTTTTCAATACCCCAGACAGAAAAGTAATAGGCAATTCAGCAAAGAAAATGAAAAACTGGAACAGTTAAATGCATTTGAAAGAAGGGAGATGGGGCTCCATCAATAATTCTCCAGTTCCTGACACTGAAAAGTAATAGGCAGTTGATCAGAAAAAAAATCTATTTATTTATTTTATTTATTTTCAGTTAACCGGAGAAGTCCACTGGGCCACGAGGAGTCTGTTTTCAGTGGACGCCCGGGAAGAAAAGCTCCATATAACAGTTACATAGAAATAGAATATACAATCAGTTCTAGATAGTATATAACGTACAATATAACAACATACAATAAATTCACAGAGAAAATATGGCATACAATACGATAATCAGACATTCTTGATACAGACCGATGGTGGTTATATGTGAAATAAATTTTTTTTTAGGTGAAGTAGATGAAAGTCAGAGTAGATGAAAGTAGAAGTAGTTGTTGCAGAGAGGGTGGGGGATTAATAGCTGAGGGGGAAATTAAGTTGGGGAGTGGTGTGTGCAATCACATTACTTTTAAAACTACACGCAGAGGAAGTGCTTGCAAACTCTTTTGCATTCTAACTACAGGATGCACTGCAATGGAGCAATATATTCAACTGCGTTTTTCCCTTTGCATTATCAGCTGGGCTCACGTTAAACCAGATTTAGTGGCTCTGTAGCACTTATATTGCTTCTGAAACCAATATAATGTTGATTTTTTTACCATGTGCCCATCTCACACCGGTAACTCTTTATGCCATGGCATTATTTGTCAATGGCTTAATTAACAGCATGACTCATCAACATGATGGGCAACATATGGCATTGTGTGAAAAACATGAATTTTGACTCTGGCGTAAATAAGCCATTGCTTATTTCTTATGCAAAATCAGTACAACATTACTTCATACTAAGCCAAGGTGCAATAAAAGGAGAGTGATTATGGTTGAAAAAGCCTCCAGCAGCAGGACACAGAGGACAAATGTGTTATTTCTAATTATGGACAAATAAAGTGAACTATTCATGTTGTGCTTATTCAGTCATTACATCTCACTACCAGTTGTTAGGAAACAGTGCTTCTATATCTTAGGTCCCCAAGCTAATCATCTTATTAGTGAGCATGTGTGTGTCATTAATAATACAGCTTCCAGATGCTGAATTTTATTGGTGCCCAATGATGTATTGTGTCAGAGGGAATGAATACAGCAAACGATTGTGGAAAGACCAGCATAACGGGGCAATGTTTTTCACAATACCACTACACTAAATGAGATTTATAACCATATAAAATATTCATGCTTCCTACAACTGGCAAGTAATTCTCTCTCTGCTGGGTATCAGAGAAAAGCACTGTCAAACTATCACACTACAACGCTTAATGTTGCTCCCCAAGAACACTTTTTTGCAGTAACATTTTTATTATTAAAAAAAAAACATTAACTAAGAATCAAAAATATCAGACCTCCTATATCCACAACAAACACTGTACAAAATGACATTCTCAAGAATGGAAAACAAAGTGAAATATTTCTCAAGGATGTGTGCATGTAAAAATTCTCTCATTAATGACACCAGAAAAATAGTGCATGTCAAAGCATGGAGACCATAGTGCTGTATGCTGCTCTCTTGTGATTATCTTTTAACAAGTATGCATTTGTGCAGCAGAACTAATACAACCTCCAGATGTGTACTTTACTGGCTCCTGATGTTGAACTCTGCACAGAATGATTTAATACTTCACCCATGCAAAGACAAACATAAAAAGAAAACTGGTATTAACTGGTTTTGCATACTTCAAAGAACAAAAAAGCAATATAGAGCAATCTGCATTTAATTAAAAAAAATCTGCTTTTACTAAAATACCTCAGGACTAAAGTAATTCAGCCTCTAGGTGTTGAACTATGTGTGTGAATGAATGAATGAATACATCCATTCAACCATGGGAAAAAAAAGTATTGAGGGACTGTCAATGGGGCTGGAATTTTTGCTCAAGGTAATGCTGCAGCAAATTATTAATTTAGCCAGCAGTTTCAGCTTGATAAAGAGTGACCACTGCACTGTTTCATGGAAATCTGCAGAGAGAAAGTACAGTTCTGTAAGCAAACTTCTCAAAATTGTAGATGTTTAAAAAATGAAAACTAGAGAAGAAAAGAATGCCCACCATTCTAAATGATAATATTCTGCAATACTCACAAGCTGCGCAACATCCTTTACAAAAAAATGGTGCAGTAAACTTCACTATGTGGGATATACTCTACTAAGGATAAAACAGCCAGACAGCTTCCAAAGCTTTCAGGGCACCTCAAACACCCCAAACCTTTAGTTACCTTGAGATGAGTTGACAAAGTCAGGTTAGGATACCAAGCCCTTCAGAACTTTCATGTCAACAGCGACAGAAAGGCTAAATCCTTGGCAAGGACAATGCTATGAAAATAAAAATAATGATCGTCACCTTGGAAATGCAAACAAATAAATATAAGGGTGTGGAGGAAGGGATGGCTACTATAACGGTGATCATTTGAACATTTACTGCTGTGGGAAGTTTACTTACACAACTATACTGTATTCTTCATATGGATCACTGCTTTGGTAGCCTTAGCTACAAGGGTAGATTACCACAGCTTAGACAAACTGAGAGGAGGAAGGATGAGGGCCCAGGATCCCCATAAGAATCATTCTAGCAAAGTCTGCTCTATCCTTGAAAAGGCATCTAGTTTACAGTGCTTTGTAAAAGGGTGCATAGAGGACCAAGTTGCTGCCTCTAGAATATTTATAAAATCTAACTCTTTTCCAAAAAGCCACAGAAGAAACTAAGGTCCCTGTACAGTGAGCCATGATCCTGAAAGGAACAGCCTTGCTGTGGTGGGTATAGCAAAAGGTAATAGCACGAAACAACCACTTGGAAACAGTCTGCTTTGGCAAGGGTTGTCCTTTTTTTCTTACCTTCATACGAAATGAGCAACTCAGAGTTCAAGATTTTGTTCTGTCAAGACAGACATACAAGGTTTGAAGTATCCTTTTCTCCCTCATTTTTTGGTTCTGGAAAGCCATGGAGTTGGAACAATTTGGCTAAACGAAAACTCAGATACCACTTCAGGCATATATGAAGGATTAGTACTTAAGGAAATCCTGTCTTCATGGAAAAGAAGACAAAGTTGACCCATTACAAGGGCTTGCAACTCAAGATACTTTTCTTGCAGAGGCCAGGGCAATTAGTAAAACTAAATTCCATGTTAAGGACCCCATGTCAACTGAAAAAGCCAGTTCAAATGCAGCAAGAGTTAGTTTTTGTAACACTGAATTTAGAGCCCATAGTGGAGCTACCGGTTTTCTAGAAGACTTGCAGAGTAACATCCCTTTCAAAAGCATTTTCACACGAGATTGCATTGAAAGAGGGTGTTCCATGGGCAGACATGCAAAAATGGCTAATAACTGAATCTTGATGGAGAAAGTACAGTTGTGTACACTTACCATAAATGTATTCACTGTTGCAGTCATCACCTGTGGGTAATCCCTGCTGTGGTAGTCCTCGGCCGGCCCGAATACTAGAGTCAATGTTTTTCTGCGTCGGCTGCAGTCACCTGTAGTCTGTGCTATAAAGCAAGGCAGCGAACGTCATTACATCAGTTTTTCTTGCCCTAACCCATCAGAAGCACAAGGAAAAAAGGTAAAGTGGTCCTGGTGGCTAAAAGCCACCATGGGAAGCTTATGTCCCCCTAGGGGAAGAGGATATAAGGGGGATGGAGGGAGGGAAACCAGGACTGCAACAGTGAATACACTCGAATATCTACATTTATGCTAAGTGTACACAACTGTACTATGTTCCTCGTGTTTCACTGTTGCAGTCATCACCTGGGGGAGGATTCCCAAAGCTGAGGAGAGGGGTGGAAGGATAGGTTAGAGCCCTAGGCATGGGTCAGTAAGCCCTGCAGAACTGCAGAGGCAAACCCTGCCCTAGACTTAGAAAAAAAAGAGGTATGTGGTAATGCTTTGTAAAGGTATGGACAGAGGTCCAGGTGGCATCCTCCATGATGTCCCTGGTGGGGACTCCTCTGAGGAAGGCTGTGGAACTGGAGGCTGCCCTAGTGGAATGGGTACGAACAGACTTGGGGGGGGGGGGGTTCCCATGTAGTGTGTAGAAAAAATGGATGTATTTGGAAATGATTTGCTTGGAAATGGGCTTCCCCTCTGCCCCTGGGGTAAAGCTGACAAGCAGCTGGTCTGTTTTTCTGAAGGGTTTAGTATGGTCCAGATAGTATCTGAGCTGTCTGTGCATGTCTAGTAAGTGTAGAATTCTTTCCTCCTTGTTTTGAGGGTTGGGAAAGAAGGTGGGTAGGTGTATGGCCTGGTTGAGGGTCACATCAGATACCACCTTGGGAGTAAAGGAGGGGGAAAGTCCTCAGGGAGATCCTGTCTGCATGGAAAATGATGAAGGGTTCAACAGCCATAAGTGCCTGAAGTTCTGAAACCCTTCCAGCTGAGGTGATAGCTAGTAGGAAGGCAGTCTTCCAGGAGAGGTATTTCAATTCTGTTGAAGCAGCAGTTTCGAAAGGAGGTAAGGTTAGTTTTTCTAAAACATTGGGAAAGTATTAAATCCAACCAGAGGAATAAATGCTTCATCAGTTATAGCAGTAGATACCACTGCAACCAAGATAATAATCAAACAAAAAAGATACTGGTAAAGCAAACCAAGGAAAAACATGAGCATGTAGAAGCAAAGCAGATAATGAGAATAAAACGTTTATTGTAAGCACTTTCTCGGCTGTTATTGCTACTTCAGACAATCATGAACCAACTCTATCCACACTATTTAAACATACATAGACCAATAAAATTTAACAATTAATAAATTCATGTGATATGTCATTAAAATATAGTAGCATAACTAAAACAAAACACAACATCAATATCGCATTTTAATACCTAAACACTCTATTCTTTAATATTGGTTTGATACAAATGTTATCATTCGAACCTCTACCTTTATTACCTCTCATTCTGATTATCCACTATAACTCACAAGTTTCAACTTTATTTGTAACGTCACCCCCCCCCCCCATGCATTAACAGGTACTATCTTAATTACCATGAATTTAAAATTGTGTTCAATACCATGCTTAACAACATGCTTAGCTAAGGCACTTGTGCATATGGAATTATTTATATGGTAACTGTGTTCTCTGATACGGTCGTGTAACCTTTGATCAATTTTATCTATATAAAAACTAGAGCAGACCTGACTCACAGCTAAACAAGATGACGTGTCACAAGTCATTCTCACTGTAAACTTTAAACGTTTACCCGTATCAGGATGTAGGAACTCACTACTACTATCAAAGTAGTTACACCAATTGCATCTGGAACACGGCAAGTCTCGAGGAGTAACATGTCTGACAACCTCGCTATGAGACTTAGGGTAACATAACATTCTTTTTTAAATTTTTCTTATTTTTGTACACAAAACTAGGTGTGTTCCCAACTATAGAATTAACATTATCAGTATTGAGTATCTGCCAATTACTCCTAATTATATTTTTTGTTTGACTAATATTACTAGAATGTGTTAAAGAAACCCGTAAAAAATTATTCTGTCTACTTATCCGTCTGTTCCATGGATGCTCAGAGTAATAGGGCTTACCTTCTGTCCTTCTCATAGATGACACAGTCTTTAAAATTGCATTTACCTCATGACTATTATACCCCCTCTTTTCAAACCTAGTCTATAATTCAGACATTTCATTCATAAAGTCCGTTTCAATCACATTAAGCCTAAAAACACACAGTCCCTGATTCGTAATAATATTGCGATAAATATGTGGAGGATGCACACTTCTCCTATGGAGGTAGTTATTCCTATAGCAGTTCTTTTTAAAGGTCTTTGTAGAAAACTTACCCTCAGCTGTTCTAAATACTGTTACATCCAGAAAATCTAATGACATTATAGAAAAATTCAGAATAAATTTCTAAAAAGGCATGGTAGAATTTAAATACTGATGAAATTTAACTAAGGAGTGTTCATCCCTATCCCATAGCAGGAAGAGGTCATCCACGAACCTCAGATAAAAAATTACTTGTTTAAAAATCCGGTCTTCCCAGTGAGCCATTACAATGTTAGCGTAGCTATTGGCACTAGATGTCTCCATAGCTATGCCTTTCTGTTGTAAATAATTGAAGTCCTTAAACATAAATATGTTATTCTCAAAGATTATTTTCATGAAAAAACATATTAACTCAATAAAGGCATCATCAAAGTTGCTACATTTACAAAGGTACTCTCTTAACATATCAATACCAATATCATTGGGAATACAAGTAAATAAAGATTGCACATCCATAGTTACAAGAATATATGCATTACTATGTTGTCCACCTGATACAAAAGCATTCAAATGATTTTAAAAATTTTGTGTCATTCAGTACATATATATTCTCTTTCAACACAGATCTTAAGTGCTTCTCAACAAGGATAGATACATTTTCAGTGCACCAGCCTCTGCCAGACACTATAGGTCTGAAAGGTGGCTTATAGGGGTCTTTGTGCACTTTTGGTAAACCTTGTAAAGTAGGAATAACAGGTTTCTCACAAGTGAGGTATTTAAAGAGATCCATGCTAATGTTGCGACCTATTAAACAGTCAAAAAGCATCACTCAACATTTGTAGCATAGAGTTATCATAGAAGTCCCTGTCCATTACTACCACGGGACTTCCTTTATCTACCGGTCTAATAGCAGTAGTATAATCAATACCTAGCCCCCTAAGTGCCTGCTGTTCATCAAGACTCAAGTTGTAATGAGTTTTTGCCCATATTTCTCTTGGTAAATAATGAAAAAATATCATCTTCACACTTCTTTTCAAACACCTGAACAACAGCATTGTTAACTGGGATAAACAAACTTGGTTTCTTAAAACATCTCACATCATCACTATTAATGTTTTTGTCAGATTTAAAATGAACTTTCAACATAACATTACGAGTGAAAGTCTTTAAATCAATCATACAATCAGTAATATCAGTCATTTGTCTGTGTATAAAACTCTTACCTCTATTCAAGAGTCAATTCACTGGTAGTCAGAACCTTCAAGAAATATTCAAAACTAAGGAGTCACTGGTTTCTGCCACATTCTCTTTAGAGATTGATTGTCCATCAAATCTGATGTTAACTTTATTTTTGTTCTGCCTCTGTTGTTTGACGTTTAATTACGTCTAGGTTCATCTGATTTCACAGAATTTAATTGCTGCCTATGTGCAGATCTGGGCCAAGTGAAAACATGCCCCGCAGAGAAATCAGACATGTCCCTGTCTAACTTCTTCTGCTTCAGCTGAAGCAATTTACGTTCAAATATAGCTACTGAATCAAGAATGTGTCAAAGTTTAACATCGAGGAGTTCTGATGGAAATTTCTCATAGAGCTCATTTTGCAAAGACAGAATATTCTGCAACAGTCTCTCCTCTTCTGGTTTAAAAAAGTCATTTAAGAGTTTCATATAACAAACTCAAATCTAAATTTTACTTCTGCCATTTTATCAAAAAAACTTCATACGACCTTCTGGAATTTCTGGTTAAAGGCTTATAGTGGCTGCATATTTGAACTATTTCTTACTGAAATTGGTGCGCCTTGTTTGCTGTAGCATAGATTAGATCCAGGCCTGCTGAATCTAGCTTTGTTTGTATAACTTGAGCACTAATCAAGGCCTTCTTTTTTGGAGAAGTTTCTCCTGCACCCCAGTGGCAGGAGTGTGCAGTTAGAACTTGTCTGATTGAAGACTACAGGAACAGGGCTCATTTTGATATTTTTTTACTGGTTAAGTGGGTAATTTGTTTAAAAGCCTTCTCTGATTGCTTGTAGTCATCTAAAGCTGTTTTAAGTGTATTTTTTACTGTTTGTAATCGTTTAAAGCTGTTTTAAGTGTATTTTTTACTGTTTTTACCTTATCTTTTTAAAAAGAAATTTTCCTTGTTTCCCACCTTTCTAAGCTAGTATAGTCCAGTTTTCAGGCTAGTGCTGAGTTCAGGGCTGTGTTACAATTTTTTGAGTTGCCCATACCTTACTTGGATAGAAGGAGGTTCCTCTGTTCACCTGTGACAGAGGGAGCTTTGAGCAGCCATCTGTCCCTGTAGGAGTGGTTCCAGCCTAGAAGTTAGTAGTTTATAGGCCATTTTGGGATAATTTCTATCTCTTTCATTTCCCTGCTGTAAAAACTGCATTAGCACGGTTTTCCACATCCGGGCAGCGCCGGTTAGCTAGAGCCCAGCTCCACCAAGTCTCCTCTTCAGTTTTTCCCTTGAAAGCAGTCTAACTCTCAGCCTAAGCACTTTAAAAGCATCCTATAGTCCAGCACTTGCTCAGACCTAATAGCAAGCACTAATATACCCCGACACTTGATTGCCCAGCAGGGCAAGGCTCATTATTCACCCCTTACCAACCAAGCAACTAACCAGCTCACCCTACTATTCAGGCATGACCAAAGGGCAATTTCAGGTATACTCTCCACTCCAGCTGGTGAACCTGGGTATCCTGAGGCAATGTTACAACTGCCTCTTGTACACAGACAACCCTCTCCTGCTACCACAAAACATTAACATATGCGAGAGATGCAATTACATAGCTAAATTGGAGGCTAAGCTCTCTCCACCCAAGACTGGAACAGGCAGTCATGAGGAGAAGGTTAACACTTGCACCACACCTCCAGCCTCACATAGACATACTTAACCAGCACTGGCAAAAAATACACATAAATACACAAAATCATACTCAGAGGCTCTAAATAAAAAACTGCAAAAGCATCAGAGACCTCCAAAGCAGACACTCAAAAAATCTGCACCTCCCATCACAAACCAGACAACACATAAAAAACAAAATCATTGTGCCGCACAATCACAGCCCTTAAGGTGAAATAACATACCTAACACACTAGTAATAGGCGACTCTATAGTCAGGGCACACTGACGTCCCACTCACTAGGCTGGACAAGGAGAAGATTACTGTTAGCTGCCTGTTGGGAGCCAGAATCCGCCACATAACACAAGCACTCAGGTCACTCTAGAACAAGTACAAATATGACTCTGTCATTGTTCATATTGGTGTGAATGACCTGAGACGTACCTCCCTGGACTACATGAAAAGAGACATGGAAGAGCTCTCCAATCATGTAGCCCAGCCGGGTATGACCCTGACCCTGAGTAGCATCCTGCCCTCACCAAGAATTATACCACAGAATAAAAAAATAGTTATCAGTTTCAGCAATTGGATAAGCTTCCGGTATCATTCAAAGGGGATCCAGTGTCTGTCAGCCTGGGATGACATGCTCGACAAGCCTCATTGCTTCGCATGAGATGGCTTGCACCTGTCACCCCTAGGCTTTCGAATACTGGCAAAGGCTCTTTCTTCCCCCATAGTGCCTTTTTAGGCAAGGCTCAAAAGTCAGACCACCTCCGTAAACAGTACAAATAAAAAAATGAGGGTTATGCTACTCAACGCCAGGAGTTTAAATCTCAAAATGCACATGCTTGAAGCACTCTTCAGTATGGAGAATGTCGGCATCTGTGCAGTAACTGAAATATGGTTCAAGGCTCCACAGATCATCCCAGCACTACCGGGCTGCAACTCATACCACACATTTCGGCCACAGAACATGGACCAAAACACAAAAGGAGGGGGTGTATCCATATTCATCAAGGATACCTACACCTCCAGGTTAGTGGCGCAGCATGATACCTCCGAGATCATCCATGTGCAACTAACATCAGGCAAATCTGCAATGCAAATTGTGGCCTGCAACAGATCACCCTCTATGACCCAGGACCACCACTCCGCCTTTCTGGAGACACTGGAAAACATGAAGGTCCTACTGAACACCCTGATATTGGGCGATTTCAATTACCCTACAATTAATTGGGAAAACTACTCAAGTACAAACTCCCAGGTCCAGCACTTCCTGGAATTTATCAACTCAAATGGCCTGGATCAGCTGGTAAACTCCCTTACCAGAGGTGAAAACATATTGGACCTGGTCATCACCAACATGGGCGACAGGTGTTCCACACCGGAGGTCAACCTGTCACTGGTTAGATCAGATCATAAACTAATCATGCCCACACCACACCGCCACCTCCAACCAAGGAAACCACAGTGAAAAACTTTTCTATAGCAACCTTCACCTACTTAAGACAGAGGTGGTAAGTTTCACAGCCCCTGCGCTAAAGGATAACAGTGTCCAAGATGCAGGAACCTTTACAAATGCACTCTATAAGCACCTACAAGGATGCATGGATCATGTCATCTCTAGGAAAACCAAGACTCACTCCCCTAAGAAAAGAAAACCAGTCTGGTGGACCCCTGCCATAAACAGGCTATACAACAGAAGAAGGAAACTAGTTCAGAAAAAAAGCAAATCCCAACAAGGAAAGACATCGCTGATCAGTATCAGTAAGAAACTAAGGCTCCTCATAAAATCCTCCAAGGCTAACTTCGAAAGAAAAATAGCCAAGGATTCGAAAGATAACCACAAAGCCTTCTTTAGCTATGTCAAGAATCTAAGTGGCAACTCGCAGACATGCACTGAGCTAGTCCAAAATAGCACAAAATATACTGAACCCACTGATATTGCCAATATCCTGGCAGATAGATTCAGTGCAAACTTCACCCCCCTCTCACCCCCAAAAGGGCTCACAACAATACCGGAAAAGTGTAGTGTCCCAGACATCACAGATGCACAGGTGAAAACAGACCTTTCAAAAGCCAAAAGCACAGCATCAATGGGGTCAGATGGTGTCCCAGGCTGTGCCTTGCATGAACTACAGAACAAACTAACCCCCCACCTAAAAAAAACTGTTCAACCTCAGCCTCTCCACAGGCTACGTGCCCATAGAATGGTGCACAGCAACGGTTATTCCGCTCCACAAAGGAGGGGCCACAACTGACCCTGGTAACTATTGCCCCATAAGCCTGACTAGCCTGGTCTGCAAGGCTATGGAGCGCATCATCATGGAACTCATTAACAAAGACATTGAGAACCTCCAAACACTTGACCTGACCCAGTTCGGCTTTGTTAAGGGCAGATCATGCCTACTAAACCTGGATGACATCTTCGAGAGAGTCACCAAAGGCCATAGATGAGGGTAAGGTAGTTCACACAGCCTACCTTAACCTCGCCAAGGCTTTTGACACCATTCCCCACTCAGGAATTATAGAAAAACTCACCAGCCTGAACATAAACCCCTATGTCACGAGATGGGTTGCCAATTGGCTTACAAACAGAACTCAAATGGTAAGAATAGCAGGCTCCAGGTCCGACTCTAAACCAGTCACAAGTGGTGTCCTACAAGACTCGGTCCTGGGACCCCTACTGTTCGGCATATATTTCTCAGAAGTACAGGCAAACACAGGAGGACTACGGCTAACCAAGTTAGCCGATGACTAAAAATTGGGAGCCATAACTGACTCTCTGGCTGACATAGACATTCTCCAAAAGGGCCTTACTGAGACGGACACCTGGTGTCAAAGTCATGGTCTCAAGCTAAATGCCAAAAAATGCATAGTCATTCCGTTTGGGAAAAACAAACACCCATGAATTACCACATAGGTGGCAGCCCCCTTAATACAGAAGAGGTAATAAGAGATCTGGGGACACAGGTAGATAGTAATCTCTCCTTTGACAATCATATTGCCAAAGTAGTTAGGAAATCCTTCTATGTAGCCCATCTAATTACTAAAGGGTTTGCATCTAGAAATAAAGAGGTTATAATGCCCCTCTACTCATCACTCATCAGACCCATCAGAGTACAATGCCCCATTTGGGATGTACCTCACAAGACACTTCCAACAGCTGGAAAGACCACAAAAGTACCTCACCAAGAGGATTACTGGCCTCAAACATATGTCCTATCCAGCCCGATTGGAAAAACTCCAGCTGTACTCAGTGGCATATCGCTTACTCAGAGGTGATCTCTGCCTGACTTACAAAGCCATGTCCAACTCAGAATTGATGGACATGCTCCACCTAAAGAAATTCAAATCACTGCGAGCCACTCGCTCTAGTGAGCTAAACCTCGCCACAACAATAAATAGAACATGCTGGAGGGATAGATTCCTGTCACAGAGACTCCCCATGCTTTGGAACAAAATTCCTAACTACATTAGGCAGAGCCCCTCACTAACTCTCTTCAAGAGAAGCCTTGACGAGTGGATGGGTAACAGAAAATACACCCCTGGGATCACTTCAGTGGCTCTTCTTGACAGAGGCTCAATTAATTAATCAATGGAGCTGCAAAAGCTGACACACTGGCTAGGCTTATAAATGCCCTAGGGCAGATAGCCTAGTACCTACCTATGAGCCTATGACTCACCATAGGTCAGCATCTTTAAAATTCTTAAGCCCCTAGGCACAATCCGAAGCTTGAGGGAAGCCTCAAAGTGGCAGCGCTAAATTTGAAGGCGCTTAAGTTTAAAAAGGTAATCTAGCTGAAAAAGTTCTCTGCGCATAATGGACGTGTTGAATTCCTTACTCACATCAACTTCAGCAGAAGTAGATGCTTTATAACTCAGCAATGGATTAATATTCATGTTGAGATAATGAGATAGTCTCACAGTAGCATTATCGACCCTCCGTATCTCACCTTCAGGCACATAATTGAGCTCTATGGCAATGTCGGTTCCTTCCATCATGGTAACCTCTAGTTGTGTAGGTTAACAGTAGATACCAACGCAACCATGATAATAATCAAACAAAAAAGATACTGGTAAAGCAAACCAAGGCAAAATATGAGCATATAGCAGCAAAGCACAAAATGAGAATAAAACGTTTATTGTAAGTGTTTTCACGGCTGTTATTGTCGCTTATCCAAACTATTTAAACATACATAGATCACTTGCTGTAGTAGAGGGAAGTCCTACTGCTTTACCAGTGGGAGTGGTGAGCATTGTACTGCCTATCTAACACTAGAGGAGTTGTTTCCAGCTCTGAAATTGTAATTTTATTAGCCTTTTTGGGCTTTCTGTCCCTTTCGACTTTCTGGCTTAAAAGCGTGTGTGTTTGCACATTTTTCACATTGTGCAGCACCACAGAGCTACAGTTAAACTACTCCAAGTGCCTGAAAATCTGCTCTTCAAATTTTCCCTTAGATCTAGCTGGTTTCTCAGTACTAGCACTAAACTCTGAACCACTGTGACTAGCACTTGCTCTAGAACCTGCTGGAAAGCACTAGGAAGCCTAAAACTGATACAAGCACTCAACTCTCCTTGTCAATAAGTAGAAATTAATCGTAGGCACTAAGCCTATAATTGCAAAGTACCTTACAAAGGTAAGGGAAAACAGCTTTTGTACTTTACAAAAAAGCACCTAAACAGGCATGTCCAAGGGTCAGCTTCCAGTGATTTCTCCTGTCCGCCTGGTGAATCTGGGCATACTGGGGCAATGCGGCAATTGCTTCATGTACACAGACAACCCTCTCCTCCTACCACCGAACACTACAACCTGCAAGAGATGCACTTACATAGCCAAACTGGAAGCAAAGCTCTCTCCGGCCAAGATAGTGCTAGACAGTTAATCAGAGAAGGTTAACACCTGCACTACATTTCAAGCAACTCATAGCCCTTCAAAACCCACGCCATCAACACCCACACAGAGCAACACTAAACCCACATATGCAGAGGCCCTTAACATTAACCTGCCCAAGCAACAAGGACCAAGGGTGAAATGTAAACAAACACCAGTCACAACCAAAGTGACGCATAGCTCACAACACCAGTGTGCCACCCAACAACAGCCCCTAAGGCAAGACAATGCACCCAACACTTTAGTCAAAGGTGACTCTATAGTCAGGCACACTGATGTCCCACTCACCAGGCGGAATAAGGAGAAAATTACAATCAACTGCCTGTCGGGTGCCAGGATCCGCCACATAATGCATGCACTCAAGTCACTCCACAACAAGTGCAAATACGACTCTGTCATTGTCCATGTGGGAGTGATGACTTGAGAAGTACCTCCCTGGACTACATGAAGAGAGACATGGAAGAGCTCTCGGATTATGTGGCCCAGGCAGGTATGACCCTAGCCCTGAGTAGAAGCCTGCCTTCGCCCAGAATGATACCACAGGATAAGGACAGAATGATTGACTTCAACAATTGGCTAAGCTTCTGGTGTCATTCAAAGGGGATCCAGTATCTGTCTGCCTGGGAAGACATGATTGACAAACCACGATGCTTTGCCAGAGATGGTCTGCACCTGTCACCCCTGGGATTCAGGTTACTGGCTAAGCTCTTGCCACTCTTATAGTGCCTTTTTTAGGCAAGGTTCAAAGGAAAAAAACACCAAAATAACAGATACAAGCATGCAAAATCTGAAGGTAATGCTACTCAATGCTAGAAGTCTAAACCTCAAAATCTCGAGGCACTCCTAAAAATGGAGAACATCGATATCTGTGCAGTAACTGAGACCTGGTTCACGGCTCCAGAGAGCACCCCTGCAATAGCAGCCTACAACTCTTACTACATTTTTCGGCCACAAAACCAAGACCGAAACACTAAAGGTGGAGGAGTGTCCATATTCACCAAGGATATTCACACCTCCAGGCTAATTGCCCAACACAATGCATTTGAAATTCTCCAAGTACAACTAACACTAGGTAACACTGCAATCCAATTTGTAGCTTGCTACAAATCCCCCACCATGCCCCAAGATTCCCACTACACCTTTCTAAACATACGGGAAAATATTAAGATACAGCCAAACACCCTAATACTGGGTGATTTCAACTACTCCGCCATTAACTGGGAAAACTACTCGGGTACCAACACCTTTTCACAACGGTTCTTGGAATTCATAAATTACAACGCCCTGGATCAACTAATCCATTGTCCCACCAGGGGCTCCAATATCCCAGACCTGGTCATTACCAACATGGGAGATAGATGCTCCACACCAGTGGTCACCCCCTCATTGGTCAGGTCTGACCATAAGCAAATCACCCTTGACATCCACATCCCACCCCCACCCCCCCAGTAAGGAAACCTCCGTAAAAAACTTCTCCAAAGCCAACTTCATGCTACTGAAGTCAGAAGTGGCAAATGTCATGATACCCATGCAGATGGGATCTGAAAGTTTGACTGATGAATCCTACACTAAGGCAATGTACGAGCACATCCACTCATGCATGAATCGGGTCATCCCAAATAAAACCAAGAAGCTCTCCTACAAAAAAAAGGAAGCCAATCTGGTGGTCCCCTGCTAGAAAAACTATACAACAGAAGGAAGAAACTGCTGCAGAAAAGAGGAAAATCCCAGGATGCAAAAAACGCCCTCACCAGCCTCAGTAAGAAGCTGAGATCCCTCATAAAATCCTCAAAAGCTACTTACAAAAAGAAAATTGCCAAAGATTCCAAAGACAACCACAAGGCATTCTATAGTTATGTCAAGAATCTAAATGGCAATGCCCAGATCTGCTCTGAGCTACAACAGAATGGCATTAAATATACTGATCCCAAGGATATTGCCAGTATCCTGGCAGATCGATTTAGTGCCAACTTCACCCCCCTCTCACCCCCTAAAGGGCCCATCTCAATGCCAAAAGACTGTCAAATTCCAGTAATCATGGCCACACAGGTAGAAACCGCACTCTCCAAAGCTAAGAATACAGTACCCGTGGGACCAGATGACATCCCGGGCTATGTACTACATGAACTACAAAATGAACTGGCACCTCAACTAAGTGTCATGTTTAATCATAGCCTCACCTCAGGCTTTGTGCCCACTGAGTGGTGCACAGCTAGTTATCCCACTCCACAAGGGGGGATCCAGCTTGGATCACGGGAACTACCGTCCCATCAGTCTGACAAGCCTGATCTGCAAGGGCATGGAACGCATTATCAAGGAACTTATAAACAAAGACAATGGCAACTGTCAAACACTGGACCCCACCCAGTTTGGGTTTGTGAAGGGCCAATCTTGTCTCCTGAACCTGACTGACTTCTTTGAATCAGTCTCCAGAGCTGTGGACAAGGGTAAGGCGGTCCACACAGCCTATCTGGACCTCGCGAAGGCCTTCGACAACATCCCCCACTCTGGAATCATAGATAAACTTACTAAGCTGGGAATAAATCCCTACGTCACTTGATGGGTTGCCAACTGGCTTACTGACAGAACCCACACTGCAAAAGTAGTAGACTCCAAATCCAGCTCCAGACAAGTGACAAGTGGAGTACCTCAGGGTTCAGTCCTGGGACCACTCTTGTTTGGCATCTACTTCTCTAAAGTACAGGCTAACACTAAGGGACTTTGGCTAACAAAGTTCGCAGATGACTGCAAATTGGGAGCCATTATTGAATCCCCAAATTATGTGGATATTCTACAAAAGGACCTTACAGAAACAAATGCCTGTTGCCAGAGCCACGGGCTCAAGCTTAATGCCAAGAAATGTATAGTTATCCCCTTTAAAAAAAAAACACGTACCCATGAATTAACACATAGGTGGCAGTACACTAAACATCGAAAGTGATGAGAGACTTAGGGACACAGGTGGACAGTGGTCTCATCTTCAATAACCACATTGCCACAACAGTCAGGAATTCCTTCTATGTGGCACACCTCATCACTAAGGGCTTTTCATCCAGAAAAAAGGAGGTCATTGTCCCACTGTACTCATCCCTCATTAGACCCTTTACAGAGTATAACGCTCTGTTTGGTATGTACCTCACAAGGCATCTGCAACAGCTGGAAAGGCCGCAGAAATACCTCACTAAAAGAATCAAAGTCCTACAGCAGATGCCATATGCTGACCATCTAAAAAAACTCCAGCTATACTCTGTGGCATATAGTCTACTCAGAGGCGATCTCTGCTTAACATACAAGGCCATGTCAAACCCTGAGCTGCTGGACATGCTCTACTTAAAGAAATCCCAATCCCTCAGAGCCACATGCTCCAGGGATCTAAACCTAGTCATCACAAGGAACAAAACATGCTGACCCAGAGACTCCTCATACTCTGGAATAGACTGCCCATACATATCAAGCAGAGCGCCTCCTTGGCCCTCTTCAAAAGTACCTTGATGAATGGATGGGAGATAGGAAATTCACCCGTCGATCATGTCAGTTGCCCTGCTAGACAGGGGTCCAGGAAAGTAAATATTGTAGGAAGAAATATCCAGGGAATTGTTATGGCTAGGCTTGTATAAGCCCTAGGGCCGATAGCCTAGTACCAACCTATGAACCAATAAAATTTAACAATTAATAAAATCATGTGATATGTCATAAAAACTATAGTAGCATAATTAAAACAAAACACAACATTAATATCACATTTTATTACCTAAACACTCCATTCTTTAATATCGATTTGATACAGATTTTATCATTCAAACCTCTACCTTTATTACCTCTCATTCTGATCATCCACTTTAACTCACAAGTTTCAACTTTATTCATAATGTCATCACCCCCATGCATTAACGGGTACTACCTCAATTACCATGAATTTAAAATTGTGTTTAATCCAAGTACAATGTTATGTTACCCCAAGTCTCATAGCGAGGTTGTTAGACATCTTACTCCTCAAGGCACTTTACCATGTTCCAGATGCAATCGGTGTAAATACTTGGATAGTAGTAGTGAGTTTCTACATCCTGATAAAGATAAATGTTTAATGTTTATGGTGAGAGCGACTTTTGACACAAGTCATCTTGTTTATCTAGCTGTGTGCCAGGTCTGCTCTAGTTTTTATATAGGCAAAACTGATTGAAGGTTATGCAACTGTATCACTGTATAAATAATTCCATATGCACAAATGCCTTGGCTAAGCATGTTGTTAAGCATGATATTGAACACAATTTTAAATTCATGGTAATTGAGGTAGTACCAGTTAATGCAAGGGGGGGGGGGGGGGTGACATTATGAATAAAGATAAAACTTGTGAGTTAAAGTGGATAATCAGAATGAGTGGTAATAAAGGTAGAGGTTTGAATGATAACATCTGTATCAAACCTATATTAAAGAACAGAGTGTTTAGGTAATAAAATGCAATATTTATGTTGTGTTTTGTTTTAATTATGCTACTATATTTTTAATAACATATCACATGATTTTAATGAAAACAAATTAAAAAACGCTCTGATACCAGCAGGTTAAATTCAAATGAGCCAAGCAGCAGATGAAATTCAAGTAAGCCAAACCACACAGTCCATCCCTCAAGTTAAACCGATTTATTTAAGCACCAAAAATTAAAAATGAGCTTTTCGTCGGACACACTCCAACTTCATCAGAAAGAACAAGAAAGGTTTTACTGTTCTTTCTGATGAAGTTGGAGTGTGTCCGACGAAAAGCTCATTTTTCATTTTTGGTGCTTGAGGGATGGACTGTGTGGTTTGGCTTACTTGAATTTCATCTGCTGCTTGGCTCATTTGAATTTAACCTGCTGGTATCGGAGCGTTTTTTTAATTTGTTTTCCTATCACATGATTTTATTAATTGTTAAATTTTATTGGTCTATGCATGTTTAATAGTGTGGATAGGGCTGGTTCATGATTGTCTGATGAAGTGGCAATAACAGCCGTGAAAGCGCTTACAATAAACATTTTATTTTCATTTTGTGCTTTGTTGCTACATGCTCATACTTTGCCTTGGTTTGCTTTACCAGTATCTTTTTTTTTTGATTATTATCTTGATTGAGGTGATCTCTATTGCTATAACTGGTGAAGCATTTATTTCTCTGATTGAATTTAATACTTTTTTCCCTTATTTACTGACACTACTAGAGGTTACCAAAGGTGGAAGGAACCGGCATTGCCTTAAAGCTCGATTATGTGCCTGAAGGTGAGATACAGAGGGTCGATAATGCTACTGTGAGACTATCTCAGTATCTTAATATGAATGTTAATTTGTTGCCAAGTTATAAAGCATCTACTTCTGCTGAAGTTTATGTCAGTGAGGAATTCGACAAATCCATTATGTGCAGAGAACTTTTTCAACTAGAAGATTAACTTTTAAACTTAAGCGCCTTCATATGTAGTGCTACCACTTTGAGGCTTGCCTCGAGCTTCGGATTGTATCTAGGGGCTTAAGAATGTTAAAGATGCCGACCTATGGTGAGTCGTGTGAAGATCGAAGAACTTTTGATAAAATGGCAGAAGTTAAATTTAGATTTGATTGTATGAAACTCTTAAATTACTCTTTTAGACAAGAAGAGGAGAGACTGTTACAAAATATTTTGTCTTTGCAAAATGAGCTCTATGAGAAATTTCCATTGGAACTCCTCGGTGTTAAACTTTGCCACATTCTTGAGTCAGTAGCTATTTTTGAACGTAAACTGCTTCAGCAGAAGCAAAAGAAGTTGGACAGGGACATGTCTGATTTCTCTGCAGGTCATGTTTTCCTTTGGCCCAGATCTGCACATAGGCAGCAATTAAACTCTGTGAAACCGGCTGAACCATGACGTACGTCAACGTCAATGAACGTAGGTGTAGAACCTACAACGAAGAGCACACAGTTGGGCCTTGCGATAAATCCTTATTGACTGTTAATGTGAAATCTAATTTAGGAGCCAGAAATAAAACAACTACATCTTCCACTACTAAGAATGGCAATAGTTTTACTAATATTCTGAGTTCAGTACATCACAGAGAAGCTACCATCCTGAATAGGAGTAGTCAGTCTTTTCCGTTCCCTATCAGCAATGTCGTGAAAAAACGTTCAAACAGCAGTGGCAGAACAAAAAGAAAGTTAACATCGGATGTGATGGACAATCAGTCTCTAAAGAGAATGTGGCAGAAACCAGCGACTCCTTAGTTTGGAATATTTCCTTGAAGGTTCTGACTACCAGTGAATTGACACTTTTGAATTGAGGTAAGAGTTTTTTTACCCACACAAAAGACTGATATTACTGATTGTATGACTGATTTAAAGACTTTCACTCGTAATGTTATGATGAAAGTTCATTTTAAATCTGACAATACTGTTAATAGTGATGATGTGAGATGTTTTGAAACCAGGTTTGTTTATCCCAGTTAACAGCTGCTGTAGAGGTGTTTGAAAAGAGGTGTGAAGATTATATTTTTTCAGTATTTACCAAGAGAAATATTGGCAAGACTCATTACAACTTGAGTCTTGATGAACAGCAGGCACTTAGGGGGTTAGGTATTGATTATACTATTGCTATTAGACCGGTAGATAAAGGAAGTCCCGTGGTAGTAATGGACAGGGACTTCTATGATAACTCTATGCTACAAATGTTGAGTGATGCTTTTTGACTGTTTAACAGGTTACAACATTAGCATGGATCTCTTTAAATACCTCACTTGTGAGAAACATGTTATTCCTACTTTACAAGGTTTACCAAAAGTGCACAAAGACCCCTATAAGCCACCTTTCAGACCTATAGTGTCTGGCAGGGGCTGGTGCACTGACAATGTATCTATCTTTGTTGAGAAGCACTTAAGATCTGTGTTGAAAGAGAATATATATGTACTGAATGACACAATTTTTTTTTAATGATTTGTATGCTTTTATATCAGGTGGACAATGTAGTAATGCATATATTCTTGTAACTATGGATGTGTAATCTTTACTTTCTTGTATACCCAATGATATTGGTATTGATATGTTAAGAGAGTACCTATGTAAATGTAGCAACTTTGATGATGCCTTTATTGAGTTAATATGTTTTTTCATGGAAATAATCTTTGAGAATAACATATTTATGTTTAAGGACTCCAATTATTTACAACAGAAAGGAGTAACTATGGGGACGTCTAGTGCCAATAGCTACGCTAACATTGTAATGGCTCACTGGGAAGACAGGTATATCTTGAGGATATTTAAACAAGTAATTTTTTATCTGAGGTTTGTGGATGACCTCTTCCTGCTGTGGGATGGGTATGAACACTCCTTAGTTAAATTTCATCAGTATTTAAATTCTATCACGCCTTTTTAGAAATTTACTCTGAATTTTTCTAGAATGTCATTAGATTTTCTGGATGTAACAGTATTTAGAACAGCTGAGGGTACGTTTTCTACAAAGACCTTTAGAAAGAACTGCTATAGGAATAACTACCTCCATAGGAGAAGTATGCATCCTCCACATATTTATCGCAATATTATTACGAATCAGGGACTACGTGTTTCTAGGCTTAATGTGATTGAAACGGACTTTATGAGTGAAATGTCTGAATTACAGACTAGGTTTGAAAAGAGGGGGTATAACAGTCATGAGGTAAATGCAATTTTAGGGACTGTGTCATCTATGAGAAAGACGGAATGTAAGCCCTATTACTCAGAGGGTCCACGGAACAAACAGATAAGTAGACAGAATAATTTTTTACGCGTTCCTTTAACAAATTCTAGTAATATTAGTCAAACAGAAAATATAATTAGGAGTAATTGCAGATACTCAATACTGATAATGTTGTTAATTTTGATGTATTTGCTTTTTTGTTGGAGGTATAACCTTGTGTGTGTGCGTGTGTGTGTGTGTGTGTGTATATATATATATAATGGGGTCTAATCCCCTGTGGGATAGGTTTTCCATGGTGCTTATAGCAGAAATAAATACAGTGGCCTATCCATTTAGAAATGGTTTGCTTTGAAATGACCTTCCCCTCTGCCCCTGCAGCATATGCAACCAGCAACTGCTCAGATTTCCAGAGAGGTTTAGTCCTGTCCAAGTAATATCTAAGTTGTCTGTGCACGTCTAAGGAGTGCAGTATATGTTCCCCTTTGTTCTGTGGATTAGAAAAGAAGGTTGGCAAATGAATGGACTGATTAAGAGCCACACTGGATACTACCTTGGGCATGAAGGAGAGATTGGTCCTGAAGGACGCCCTGTCCGCATGAAAGATGATGAAAGGATCCACTGCCATAAGGACCTGTAATTCAGATACCCTTCTTGCTGAAGTGATGGCTGAAAGGAAGGCTGTCTTCCAAGAAAGGAATTTCAACTCTGCACTTGCAGCTGGCTCAAAAGCAGGCAGAGTGAGTTTTTCCAATACAAAGTTAAAGTCCCAGGCTGGAGTTGGGGCTCTCCTAGGTGGTCTTAAGCTCTTGGCCCCTCTGAGAAACTGCTTGAGCAGTGGATGAGAGAAGAGGGGTGGTACTGTGTTGTAATGAGCTAAAATGGCTGAGGCATGAATTTTGATGGAGGAAAAGGAAAGACCCTTGTGAAGTATCTCGGTTAAGTATTGAAGAATCTGAGGTAAACTGGGCGCTGCTGTGCCCATCCCCTGAGCTTAGTTCCAGGAACAGAATCTTTTCCATTTTTCAGCATAAGATTTTCTAGTACTAGGCCTCCTTGCCTCTAAAATGACATCCAACACTTGTTTACTGAGAGCTGGTAATGGAGAGCTCAGGTAATTAGCCAGGCTGCCAGGTTGAGTTTTTGAAGATGAGGGTGCAGAATCTGGCCCTCCTGCTGGGACAGCAGGGTAAGGATCTGGGGCAGGTGCCATGGATCCATCAATGACACACTGCGCAAGAGGGGGTACCAGTGTTGGCGTGGCCAGTATGGTGCAATCAGTATCATCCTTGGTTTGTCTTGTTTGATCTTTAGTAGTACCTTGGTGAGAAGAGGAGGAAAGGCATAAACTGATAGATTTTTCCATGTGAAGGACAGGGCATCCACTTTCCAAGCTTGTTTGTGGGGAGTCCTTGTGCAGAATTTGTCCAATTGTTAGTTCTAGAGGGAGGCAAACAGGTCTATATGTGGGCTCCCCCCATTTGTTTATCAACATGTTGAATGTCTTTGATTCCAGTTTCCACTTGTGTGGGTCCATGAGATTTCTGCTTAGATCGTCTGCCAGTGTGTTTAGGTTTCCGGGCAGGAATTGAGCCTGTAGGTGCACTTGGTGGCTCAAGGCTGTGTTCCACAGAGCCATGGCTAGTCTGCAGAGAGGGTATGAGTGGGTTCCCCCCTGCTTGTTTATGTACCACATAACAGTGGTGTTGTCCGTCTTTACCATTAATTGTCCTGGAAGAATGTGGTCCTTGAAGGCTGTCAGAGCATTCTGTACAGCTAACATTTCTTTTTGATTGATATGCAGGTGCATTTGACTTATGCACTTCCCTGCCAAGTGAGCCCCCCATGTATAGTCTGATGTGTCTGTTGTCAGGGTTTGGGCAGCAGGGGGTAGAGTGAATGGCAGCCCCTTGTTTTGATGGCAGGCCTCTTTCCACCAAAGGAATTCTAGCCGTAGGCAAGGTATGATAGGAATCATTGCATCTAGATGAGAATGTTGATACCATAGGCTTTTTAGACACCACTGCATTTTCCTCGAATGCAGTCTTGCATATGGAATTAGTAGAATGCAGGAGGCCAGGAACCCCAAGGGTTGCAGTATTTGCCTTGCAGATAGCAGGTTCTTTGTGGCCACTAGTTTGAAGTAAGTTGTCAAATGAATTTCTCTGGCATGAGGAAAGCCATCTGGGAAGTTGTGTTCAAGCTTGCTCCCAGGAATACAATTTGTTGACAGGGTACCAGATGTGACTTATTTCCATTTATGGTGTACCCCAGACACGTTAGCACCTTTTGTACAAATGCCAGATGATTCAAAAGTATGTCCTGGCTTTCTGTCTGAATTAGACAATCATCTAGGTATGGGTATACTTGAATTTTTCTTTGCCTGCAAAATGCAATGACAGGTGCTACTCACTTTGTGAATACCCTGGGCGTAGTAGATAAGCCAAAGGGCAGTGCAGAGAACTGCTTTGAAGCATAGGTATCTTCTGCAAGATTCCCTGATTGGGATGTGCTGGTAGACTTCCTTTAAATCGAGTGTTGCCAAACAGGCATCTTTGCCTAGCATAGGAAGTAGCTGGTGAAGAGTTAGCATCTTGAATTTTGGAATCACCAAAAAAGTGTTTAAGGTAGAAAGGTCCATGATAGGATGCCATGAATTGTCTTTTCTGGGTACCAGGAAAGTCTTGAATAAAAACCTTGCCCCTTTTCCTGTTCAGGTACAGTTTGAATAGCCTTCATGCTTAAGAGAGTACACTTGCTTTTGAGCCTCTGCCCATTGATTTGGGGGTATATCTGGCCAACCATTTATGGTTGGTAACGTGTGGAAGTGAAATATGTATCCTTGGGAAACTATATTTAAAACCTATTTGTCCTGGGTAATGAGTTCCCAGTTTTTGGCCTGCAGAGCAATCTTTCCCCCCTAAAGGAGCAGTCAGTTGAGAAGTGCTTGGAAGTTTTAAAGTAAAGTCATTGAGACAGCTTTCCATAGGGGGGAGTCTTACTACTCCCTGATTTGGAAGTGGAAACCTCCCACTGCTTAGTCTTGTGTGTACCCTGGGACTGAAACCTGGGGCTTCTGCTGGTTCTGGGTTTGGGTTGAGAAGGCCTGGAAGAGGCAGGAAGGACCAATTCTTAGAGGGCCAATGCCTACTAAATCTTGGAGGCTGAACTTGTAGGAAATCTTTAACAGTTTGCATTGATTTAGCTTTTTCCTCCATCTTTTTAAGAACTTCTTCTGCTTTGTTGCCAAACAGGCGGTCCTGTTTTAGGGGAGCATCCAACAATTTAGCTTTAACATGATCTGGCAAGGATTGTTCCTTAAGCCAAGCATGCCTTCTAAGTACAGCCCCAGTGACAGCAGCCCTGCAAGAGGCCTCTAATGAATCAAACCCACATTGCAAAGTATGTTTTCCTACCTGCTCAACAGAATGCATTAAAACCTGTAAATCTTTATTTTCAGCACAGTCAGGAATCAACATAATTTTCTCTTTAAGCAATCCAATAATATGTTGCTGATACTTTAACATATGAAACTGACAGTTTAAGGCCCTAATGGCCAAGGTTGCAAAAGTGTATACTTTCTTTCCCCATCTATCCAGCGCCCTGGAGTCTCTACCAGAAGGGGTAGGATGTTTGGCAGTAGTAGCCTTAATGCCCTTGGGTCCCTGTGAAATAGTCTCAGAATCCGCAGTAGGATTTGCAAAAAGGAACTTGTGAGAATCAGGAAAGTACAGTTGTGTACACTTACCATAAATGTAGATGTTAGAGTGTCTTCACTGTTGCAGTCATGACTGTAGGGTTCTCCCCTGCTGGCAGGCAGTCCTCGGTCGGCCAGAATCCCAAAGTCTGGGTCTGGCGTCGGCTGCTCAGCCACGATCCCTGATGTCAGAGCGCCAGGAGTACAAGGCCGACAGCCGACGCCATGTTCTCCAGTTTTTCTTGCCCCAGATGTCAGGTGTTCCAAAATGAGTAAGATCCCATACCCTTTGCAAATACACCTCAAAAGAAGGGTGAAGAAGGGAACCACACAAAAGAGAAAATAAGAGGGGACAGGAGGGAGGGTAACCCAGACTGCAACAGTGAAGTCACTCGAACATCTACATTTATGGTAAGTGTACACAACTGTACTATGTTCATCGTGTTTCACTGTTGCAGTCATGACTGTAGGGTTGAATCCCAAAGCAGAATAAAAGGGAGGTGGTCATAAAGTAGAGGGGGCGGCTAAAAGGCCCTGCAAGACAGCAGAAGCAAAGCCTGCCCTAGACTTAGAGTAGAGAGGTAGATTGTAGTGCTTGGAAAAAGTATGCACTGAACTCCAAGTTGCAGCTTCCAAAATGTCTTTGGTAGGAACTCCCCTGAGGAAGGCAGCTGAAGTGGCAGCAGCTCTGGTAGAGTGAGTCCTTATACTCCCTGGGATTTGCTTTCCATGGTGTGAATAGCGAAATCTGATTCCATGAGCTATCCATTTAGAAATGGTTTGTTTTGAAATGGCTTTACCTTGGGAACTTGAAGCATAAGAAACAAACAATGGCTCTGATTTCCTAATGTCCTTGGTTCTGTCCAGGAAAAAACGTAGTTGTCTGTGTACATCCAAGGAATGCAAGATCCTTTCCTCCTTATTTTGAGGACTGGGGAAAAAAGTTGGCAAGTGAATAGTTTGATTTAAAGCCACTTTGGAAACCACCTTAGGCATGAAAGTAGGATTAGTCCTTAAAGACACCCTGTCTTGATGAAAAATAATATAAGGTTCCACAGCCATGAGAGCTTGCAACTCCGAAACTCTCCTGGCAGAGGTAAGAGCTAACAGGATGGCTGTCTTCCAAGATAAAAACTTGATGTCAGATGTGGCAGCAGGCTCAAAAGGAGGTAAAGTGAGTTTTTCCAAAACATAGTTCAGATCCCAAGCAGGAATGGGAGGAGATCTAGGGGGCCTTAAGTTCTTAGCTCCTCTGAGAAACTGTCTCATGAGCTGATGGGAAAAGATTGGAGGGTCTGTATTATAATGAGCAGAAATAGCAGAGGCATGGATCTTAATGGAAGAGAAAGAGAGACCCTTATGTAAGAGGTCTGTCAGGTAAAGTAAAATCAGAGGAATGTTAGGAATAAGAGGATCTGAATCCTGAGCCTGCATCCAGGAGCAAAATCTTTTCCATTTTCCTGCATAAGATTTTCTAGTGCTAGGACGTCTGGCTTCTAAAATGACATCCGTAACCTGCTTGGGTAGAAGTGAATGAATCAAAGACCATGGATTAACCAAGCCGCCAGGCTGAGAGTTTTGACATGGGAGTGCAGACCCTGGCCCTGATGTTGGGACAGAAGGTTCGGAGTCTATGGTAATACCCAAGGGGGCTCCAGACAAAGGTTTTTCAGTGTTGGGTACCAAAACTGTAGAGGCCAATTTGGTGCCAGCAAAATTATCATCCTGGGCTTGTCCTGTTTGATCTTTAATAACACCCGTGGAAGAAGAGGTAGAGGCGGGAAGGCATACCCCGAGAGGTTTCTCCAACTGAATGATAGTGCATCCACTTTCCAAGCTAGTTCGTGGAATGTCCTGGTGCAAAAAATCTTTAGTTGATGATTGAGGTGGGATGCAAAGAGGCCTATGTGAGGACATCCCCAGACTGCTGTAATAATCCTGAATATTTTGGTGTCCAGCATCCATTCGTGTGGGTCCAACAGGTTTCTGCTCAGACGGTCTGCCAGGAAGTTTTGCTTCCCTGGTAGAAACTGAGCCTGAAGGTCCTGTTTGTAAGCTAGAGCTGTGTTCCATAGATTCATGGCTAGTCTGCAAAGGGGATAGGAATGAGATCCCCCTTGCTTGTTTATGTACCACATAACTGTGGCGTTGTCTGTCCGTATCAGTAGTTGTCCTGGTTGTAGAAGATTCCTGAAAGCCCATAGAGCATTCTGAACGGCTAACATTTCCTTTAAATTGATATGCAGGTGCTTCTGATCCTCTGACCAAAGGCCCTGCAGACAGTTGACCTGAAAATGGGCTCCCCATGCATAATCTGAAGCGTCCGTGGTTAGTATCTGAGTGGCTGGAGGCAGACTGAAAGGTTTTCCTATGTTTAGAGTACATGCCTTGGACCACCAAAGGAATTCCTTTTGAAGACAAGGCAGGACGGTGATCTGTATGTCTAAACTGTGGCAATGCTGAGACCATACACTTTTTAGGTACCACTGTATTTTCCTCATATGTAGTCTTGCATATGGTACGAGAAGGATGCAGGAGGCCATGTAACCCAAAGCCTGCAGGAATTTCCTTGCAGATAGCTGAGTTAAAGTTGCCAAGGTTTTGAAAGTTGAAGCCAGCTGTAATTGTTTTTCGGATGTCAGAAATGCCATTTGGGTTGTTGTGTTTAGAAGAGCACCCAGAAAGGTTATCTGTTGTGAGGGTATCAAATTTGACTTTTTTATGTTTACAGTGAATCCCAGGAACTTGAGAAGATTTTGAACAAATTCAAGATGCTGGAGTAAGACATCCTTGCTGTCTGCCTGAATAAGACAGTCGTCCAGATAAGGGTAAATATGAATTCCCTTGAGTCTGCAATAAGCTACTACTGGAGCCAGGCATTTGGTGAAGACCCTGGGCAGTAGACAATCCAAAGGGCAGTGCAGAGAATTGATAGTGCCTCGATCCGGCCTTGAACCTGAGGTATTTTCTGCATTCCTGCCTGATGGGAATGTGTAAATATGCCTCCTTTAAATCCAGAGTTACCATCCATGCATTTTTGGTCAGCATTGGAAGTAGCTGCTGTAGAGTAAGCATCTTGAATTTTGGTATTTCGAGAAAAGTGTTCAAGACTGACAGATCCAGAATGGGTCTCCATGAATTTTGCTTTCTGGGGACTAGAAAGAGCCTCGAGTAAAAACCTTGTCCCATCTCTGAAAGTGGAACCAGTAATATGGCTTTCAAAGCCAAGAGAGTGTTCACCTGGTTTAAGGCCTCTAACCATTGATGTTTTGGAAGATCCGGCCATCCGCTTGGTCTTGGTAGGGTATGAAAATGGAATTTGTAACCTCTTGAAACTACATCCAGAACCCACTTGTCTTGGGTTATATGAGTCCAATTTAGGTGAAAAAGAGAAAGTTTTCCTCCGAGAGGGGCTTTCAGGCAAGAAGTTCCTGCAGCCCAACAGAGGGAGTCATTGAGCCTGTTTTCTATGAGCTTGCAACCTGTCCTCTCCTCCCCTAGGGGTGGAAGCAGTCCACTGTCTTGGTCTATAAGAGGCTTGCGTTTGAGGCCTTCCTCGGGAACGTCTGTATCTACCCCTCTGAGGCCTGTCTGAATTGGGAAAGGACCAATATTTTGTAGGCCAATTCCTACTAAATCTGGGTGGCTGTACTTGCAAGAAATCTTTAACCGTTTGCATGGATTTTGCCTTGTCCTCCATCTTCTTTATCACCTCTTCAGCCTTAGATCCAAACAAAACATTATGCTCAACAGGAGCATCCAATAACTTAGCTTTTACTTGACCTGGCAAGTTTTGTTCCTTTAACCAAGCATGCCTTCTAATGACTGTACCAGAGGCAGCAGCCCTACAAGAAGCCTCCAAGGCATCAAATCCACAGTGTAAACCATGCTTCCCAACTTGTTCAGTGGCATGCATTAAATCATGTAATTCCTTATCATCTGCACAGGCGGAAATGGAAGTTAGCTTTTGTCTCAAAACAGACAGAAGAAATTGCTGGTATTTCAGCATATGAAATTGGCAGTTTAAAGCCCTAATAGATAAAGTAGCAGAAGTGTACACTTTTTTGCCCCATCTTTCTAAAGATCTGGAATCCTTCTCAGTGGGAATGGGGTTTTTAGCAGTAGCGGCCTTAACCCCGTTAGGACCCTGAGAAATGGTTTCAGGATCAGCAGTAGGATTCTTGTATAAAAACTGGTGGGAATCAGGAACCCTGTAATATCTGTCAGGCTTAACAGGAGCTGGAGGAAAAGAGTCAGGAGTTAAGTTAGCCTCCGAAAAAGCATCATCCACAATATCCAAAATAGGGGGATAGCCAGGGGTCTATGTTGGGGAAGAAGAAGAAAATCCCCAAGTCTTTTCTTAGATTCCGAGTACTCCTGTCCTTCCCAGTGAAAATGTTCCCTCATTTCATGTAAAGTTTCCCCAAAAGAGAAATCCTCAGGGGGAGAAGCTGAAGGAATGGATTCCTCAGCATCAGAATCCTCATAAGGAGGGAAAGAATATTCCTGGTCAGAAGAAGAAACAGAAGCCTGATCCGAGGAGTCATAATACACTTCCTGCCTTGGCCTTTTATCTGGAGGGGGATGTGAACCCCTAATCATAGTAAGTAAGTCCTCTGCCATCTTAAGTAATTGTTTCTGAGACTTGGGTGCCGGATCAGAAGAGGCCTGGGCTGTAGTCTTTGATTTGGAAGGAGTCTTTGCCTTTGTCTTTGCCTTTATTAGAAGATGAGTAGGCCTGAAAACCCCTTCGGAAGCAGGTACCTGCACAGCGGCTCCGGACCCATCCGAAGGAGCGTTGTCCGAAGGTCCTGCAACAGAAATATTCAAAGGCCTAGTTGGCTCCTCGTGGGAGTCCGTTTCGGCCATCAGTTCTGAAATGGCCGACGACAGGGGCTGCAAAAGCGCCTCACTGACGACGGCCGAACCTGAAGCTGGCTCTGCTTGTACAATATCATCCGATTTGGACCTCGGAGGCCCGTCTTTATCCTTGCGTCGTTTGTGAACCCCGGAAGCCAGAACCGAATTAGACGACATTTTGTAATTAAAACGCCTACCGAAGTAATGAAATGCAAAATCGTACCTTCGTTTAATCGTACGCTGATTGAATCTAGCACAAAACCGACAACTAGCTACGTCGTGGTCAGGGCCTAAGCAAGGAATACAGTAAGAATGAAAATCCTTATGAGGTATTTGCTTCCCACAAGAAATACAATTATTAACTTTTTCTGACATCGGACTGGAGCAAGAAAAAAGTTTCCCCAACGGGGTACTTAGCTTTGAGTAGGATAAGAAAGTCTTCGGACTGAAGTACGTTTAGAAAAAATTGTCAGGAGTCAGCCGACCGGCAAATGTGAACTGCTATCACCGCACGGCAAGAAAGACTGGAGAACATGGCGTCGGCTGTCGGTTTTGTACTCCTGGTGCTCTGACGTCAGGGAGCGTGGCTGAGCAGCCCGACGCCGGACCCAGACTTTGGGATTCTGGCTGACCGAGGACTGCTTGCCGGCAGGGGAGAACCCTACAGTCATGACTGCAACAGTGAAACACGATGAACATCCCTGTAGTATCTACCAGGTTTTTTGGGAGCAGAAGGCAAAGAATTAGGGGCCAAACTAGATTCCAAAAAGGCATCATCAACAATGTCTAGTACAGGAGGGACAGCTAAAGGCCTGTGTTGAGGCAAGAGTGACAGCTAAAGGCCTGTGTTGAGGCAAGAGTAAGAAGTCCCTAAGCCTCTTTTTTGAATCAGAGTAATCCTGGCTTTCCCAGCGGAAATGCTCCCTAAGAGTACGCAAGGTTTCACCAAAAGAGAAATCCTCTGGAGGGGAAGCAGAGGGAATAGAGTCCTCTGCATCAGAATCCTCATAAGCAGATAAGGGTAAATCCAGGTCATCAGATGAAACAGAAATTTAAGAATCCTGGTCAGAGGAATCATAAGCAAATTCAGTCCTACGTTTCTTAGAAGGGGATGGTTGGCTTCCCCTGATTAAAGGTATATGGTCTTCAGCCATTCTAATCATTTATTCTTTTGGCATAGAGACCTGAGCAAGCGGCCTGGGCATTGGTTTTCTAGGCATGGTTCGAGCTTTAGGCCTTAAAAAAGAAGGTGGCGTCGGTTTAATATGCAAGTCTGTAGGCCTGAATACACCCTCAGTAGCCGGTGCCTGCAAAGCAGCTCCGGACCCATCCAAGGTAAAGACATCTGCAGGTTCCACAGTTGAAGCATCTCGCGGCATACCGGCTCCAAATGGGTCTCAGTAGAGGCCTGCGAATCAGAAGTAGCGGGTATCAGGGGCTGCGAAAGCGCCTCACTGAATACTGGCGAACTGGCGACTGGCTTAGGAGAAGCGTCGTTGGCAGCTTTGGACCTAGGCAGCCTGTCTCTGTCTAACTGAATCGAGAACCGAAATATTTAGAAGCGTAAATATACCAACAACGGCTAGTTCGTTGGTTAAATAAGGCACAAAACTAACAACGAGGTACGTCGTGGTCAGGGCCTAGGGAAGGAATACAGTAAGAATGAAAATCTTTATGAGGTATTTGCTTTCCACAAGAAATGCAATTATTTACTTTTACTGACATCGGTAAAGAGCAAGAAAAAGTTTCCCCCAATGGGGTACTTAGCTTTAGTTGAAGACTTTGGTTCTGAAACTCGAAAATGAAAATTTCAGGAGTTGGCCGACCAGTACGTGTGAACTGCTTCTGCTTCGGACACTGCACGGCAAGAAAGACTGATGTAATGTCATCGGCTGCATGCTTTATACCCCTGACGTCATGGAAGATGAGACAGCAACCGATGCAGGTCCCAAGACTGATAATCAGGCCGACTGAGGGCTACTGCAAGCAGGTAACCCAAATGTGATGACTGCAACAGTGAAACACGAAGAATATCTTGTGAGTTAAAGTGGATAATCAGAATGAGAGTTAATAAAGGTAGAGGTTTGAATGATAAAATTTGTATCAAACCTATATTAAAGAACAGAGTGTTTAGGTAATAAAATGCGATATTGATGTTGTGTTTTGTTTTAGTTATGCTACTATATTTTTAATGACATATCACATGATTTTATTACTTGTTAAATTTTATTGGTCTATGTATGCTTAAATAGTGTGGATAGGGTTGGTTCATGACTGTCTGATGAAGCGGCAATAACAGCCATGAAAGAGCTTACAATAAACGTTTTATTCTCATTTTGTGCTTTGCTGCTACATGCTCATATTTTGCTTTGGTTTGCTTTACCAGCATCTTTTTTATTTGATTATTTTCTAAAACATAATTCAGGTCCCAGGCTGGCATGGGAGGCTTTCTGGGAGGTCTGATATTAGAAGCCCCTCTGAGGAATTCTTTAATCAAAGGATGAGCGAAGAGGGGTAGGTCTGAATCGTAATGGGCTGAAATGGCTGAGGCATGGATTTTAATAGAAGAAAAGGAGAGGCCACTTTTGAGTAACTCGGCTAGGTAATCCAAGATAAGAGGGATGGAAAGATGAGAAGGTACTGGCCCCCTCTGGACTGGCTCCAGGAGCAGAATCTTTTCCATTTCCCTGCATAAGATTTTCTGGTGCTGGGCCTTCTGGCCTCTGTGATAATGTCTAGGACCGGTTTGCTTAACAGGGACTCTGTCAGCTTTTAAGGTATAAGCCATGCTGAAAGACAGAGTCTGCAAGCCTGGGTGCAGTATCTCCCCCCTCACCTGGGTCAAGAGGTCTGAGATCAGGGGAAGCTGCTTGGGGGCTGTAAGGTCACGCTGTGCAGTAAGGGGTACCAATGCTGCCTGGGCCAATCTGGAGCCATGAGGATGGCCTTTGGTCTCTCCTCCCTTACTTTGATCAGTACTTTGGGAATTAGAGGCAGAGGAGGGAACATGTACACAAACAGGGAGTTCCAGGGGAAGGTCAAGGCATTCACCTTCCATGCTAGGAGGTGATACTCCCTGGTACAGAACTATTGCAGCTGGTGGTTGAAGTGCGAAGCAAAGAGATCCACCTCCAGAGTCCCCCACTCCTGAGTGATTTCCAGAAAGATTTTCCTGTGGAGCTGCCATTCGTGAGGGTTCAGTAAGTTTCTGCTTAGGTTGTCTGCCAGAGTGTTGTTGACCCCTGGTAGGTATTGGGCAGTTAGGTGTAGACCCATGGAGGCAGCTGCCAGCCACAGGTTCATGGCTAGTCTGCCCAGAGGGTAAGATTGGGCCCCCCCCCCCCATTTGTTGATGTACCACATTACTGTGGTGTTATCTGTTTTTATAAGGAGGACCCCTGGCCTGAGATGGGGTTTGAAGGATGTCAGAGATTTTTGTTTGTACTGCCATCATTTCTTTCTGATTGATGTGTAAGTGGAGATGCTGGGCATACCAAAGACCTTGGGTGCACCTGCCTTCTAGATGAGCACCCCAAGCAATGTCTGAGGAGTCGGTGATTATGGTCTAGTCGGTAGGGCGGAGAATGAAGGTAAGACCCTTGTTCTTGGCACAGGCCTCTGCCCACCAGAGAAACTCGGTCTTTATACATGGGATCAGATGGAGAGAGGTCTCTAGAGACTGAGTGTGCTAGCACCAAAGGTTCTTTATGTACCACTGAAGTTTTCACATGAGAAGCCTGGCCAGAAGAATTAGAAGGATGAAAGATGCCATGTATCCCAGGGCTGCGGGAACTTCCTCACAATGAGGTGACTTCTAGAATCCAGCTGGGTAAAGTAGAGAGGCAGGAAACTCTGCTTTTCTGGGGATAGGAAGGTCATTTGGAATGCTGTGTCTAGCATAGCTCCCAAGAAAACGATCTTCCTGGTGGGAGGTTGCTTTGATTTCTTCTTGTTGATGGTGAACCCTAGGGAAGTTAGGAGGGGTTTGACAAAGAGTAGGTCCTGAAGTAGCTTTTCTTTGCACTCTGCCTGAATGAGGCAGTCGTCCAGGTAAGGGTAAATCTGAATATTTATTTGTCTGCAAAATGCTATGGCCGGGGCTAAGCATTTGGTGAATACTCTAGTTGTAGTAGATAAGCCAAAGGGCAGCGCAGAGAACTGAAAGTGTTGTGATCCTGTTGTGAAGCGCAGGAATTTCCTGCAGGATTCCCTTATGGGGATGTGGAGGTAGGCATCTTTTAGGTCTAGGGTCACTAGCCAGGCATTTTTTGTTAGCATAGGCAGCAGCTGCTGCAAAGTGAGCATTCTGAATCTGGGGACCACCAGGGAGGTGTTCAGAATGGATAGATCCAGGATGGGGCACCAAGTGCCCTTTTTTCTGGGAACAAAGAATAGTCTGGAATAAAAGCCTTTGCCTGCCTGATCTGGTGAGAGAGGTTCTACTGCCCCCTGGGATAGGAGAGTTTGGACCGGTTTCAATGCCTCTGCCCACTGATTTGGAAGTAAGTCTGGGTACTCTCTTGGAATTGGGAGTTCGCTGAAAGATAATTTGTATCCCTGAAAAATTATCTTTAAGACCCATTGGTTCTTTCTTACAGAAATCCAATTTTCTTTCAAGAAGGAGAGCCGTTCTCCTAGTTTTTGGTGAGTGAAGGGAGGGCAGAGGAGGAAGGGGGGAGTCATTGTGAATTTTTGCCATAAAAGGGTGGCTTAGAACTCCCTGCCTTTAGGGCGGAAGTGGTCCACTGTTTGCTTCTCTTCTGGCCCTGGGATAGGAGCCTGGATGGTCTGTCCCTTCGGGGCTTACTTTGGCCCTTACTGCTAGTGCAGGGAAGGAACAGTGCTTAGAGGGACAGTTCCTGCTGAACCTGGGAGATTGAACCTGAAAGAAATCTTTTACTGTTTGCATATATTTTGTTTTGTCTTCCATCTTTTTAAGCACCCCCTCTGCTTTTCCTCCAAACAAGCGCTCCACATCCAGGGGTGCATCAATAAGTTTAGATTTGACATCATCAGGGAGAGTTTGTTCCTTCAGCCATGCATGTGTCCTAATGACAGATCCTGTCACTGCTGCCCTGCTAGGGGCTTCTAGAGCATCATATCCACAATGTAATGAGCGTTTGGCCACTTGACAAGCAGAGTGCAGTAAATCTGCTAACTCTTTTGAACTGGCACAGTTAGAAAAGGCTGAAATCTTTTGTTTTAATAGTTCCAAAGTGTGTTGTTGATATTTTAACATACGGAACTGACAATTGAGTGCTCTGACAGCTACAGTACTTTTTTTACCCCATCTGCCCAGAGCTCTGGAGTCCTTGTCAGAAGTACACAAAATGAGGCAGATGATCGAACACAACCACAGGGATGTGTAAATCCACTCAAAGTGCATTAGTTAAGCACACGCATTCATAAAAAAAAAAAAAAAAAAAAAAAAAATATATATATATATATATATATATATATATATATATATATATATATAGATAGATATAAATACATAAATATATATATATATGACTTCATCAGAACAATAAATGCATAGAACCCGCAGTTTAAATACCCTCCCCAGCAACAATTATTACATCACATCCTTAACAATTAACTATTTAAAAAGGCAATACGCATACACAGTTAAAAACCTAATATATTATAATATATTGGGTTTTTAACATTTTATGTGTATTGCCTTTTTAAATAGTTAATTGTTAAGGATGTGATGTAATAATTGTTGCTGGGGGAGGGTATTTAAACTGAGGGTTCTAAACATTTATTGTTCTGATGAAGTCATATATATTTTTTGATGAAAGCATGTGCTTAACTAATAAATTTTGAGTGGCTTTCCATGTATCCGTGGTTGTGTTCGATCATTTGCGTCATTTTGTGTACTTCTGGGTTTGTGAATTTGTCTTCTATATCCTTGTCAGAAGAAATAGGATTCTTGGCAGAACTAGTCTTAGCTCCTTTAGGTCCCTGTGTAATGACCTCCGGGTCTGCAACAGGATTTCTGCACAGGTATTTGTGAGAATCCGATACTCTGTAATACCGGTCAGGTTTAATGGGAGCAGGTGGGAGGGCATCAGGAGCTAACCTGGATTCATGGAAAACATTATCCACTACTTCTAAAATAGGGGGGATGGCCAGGGGTCTGTGCTGGGGCAGGCCCAGAAACTCTCCAAGTCTTTTCTTAGACTGGGAGAAGTCCTGAGATTCCCCATGAAAATGTTCCCTGAGGGTGTGAAGGGTTTTCCCAATGGAAAGGTCCTCTGGAGGGGAGGAAGAAGGGATGGATTCCTCTGCATCTGAGTCCTCATAAGTAGTTACAGGTTGCTGCTCCTCTTCAAAATCTGAATAATCAGATTCCTCAGAATCCTGTTCTGTCAATTTCTGGTGAAGGGTGCCTTTTCCTTTTAGAAGTTGTGGCCTGACTATCACAGATAAGGGGAGGTGATATCCTCCGCCATTTTAAACATGTGTTTGGGGTGGTAGAGCAGGAGCAAAATGGTGGCTAGAAGCAGAAGATTTTCTAGGGGTGGCCTGGCTTCTAGGCCTGAGAGAAATGGTAGTCCGATAAGAAGATGTCATTTTTTGTCTAGATTCGGTAGTGTGAAATGCCTCCTCGGAAGCCGGTGCCTGCGTCGCGGCTCCGGACCCAACTGAGGCAGAGACAGCCAAAGGCTTGGAAGACAAAGAAGATTTCTGCAGCATATCAGACTCTGAAAGGGTCTCAGTAGAGGCCTGCATAGATATCAAATCAGGCATCAGAGCCTGTGAAAGCGCCTCACTGAATTCCAGAGAACTGACGACCTGCTTAGCGGTAACGTCGTCGGAAGGCTCAGCCTTGTGTGGTCTGTCTCTATCTTTATCACTGCATTTTTCTGGAATGCCCACAGATTGTTGGCTGATGGATGCCATATCGGAATACGAAGATGGAACATGAAAATAACTGTCTACAATAAAAGCTCTATGGCAAATGGTTCTCGCATTAAAGAGGGCACAGAACAGGCAATGGGGGACATCGTGATCTGGGCCTAAACAAGTGACGCAGTAAGAATGGAAGTCTCGGTGTGGGATCTCCTTTCCACAGGCGAGACAATTGTTAACTTTTGTGGACATCGGTTAGTGCAAGAAAAAAGGGTCCCCAACGGGGTACTTAACTTTAGATGTTTTCAGCTGAAATTCAAACTCTGGTAGTGACCAACTGGCACTTGTGCGAACTGCTTCTGCTACGGGCTCCATGGCAAGAAAGACTGATGTAATGACGTCAGCTGCCTTGCTTTATAGCACTGATGACCTGACGTCAGACTACAGGCGACTGCAGCCAACACAGAAAAACACTGACTCTGGTATTCAGGCTGGGTGAGGGCTACCACAGCAGGGATAACCCACAGGTGATGACTACAACAGTGAAACACAAAGAACATGTAGGACATGCCAGAAGATAGTAACGCGCACAAATGTAGTAACAGAGAAACACTAACCCTGAATGGGCATTGGTTCTTTTCTTAGCACCAACTAATTGGATCTTTTCCATTTACTAATATGTGATATTCTAGTAGCAGGTTTTATTGCCTCCATTAATACCTGCTGCACATCCTCAGAAAAAATGTGCTTAAATGTATTGAGATTCTATCAGCCAAGCAGTCAGTTGAAGTTGTTTGGAGTCAGAACATATCAAACACCCCCTTGTGTTGTGTGACTAGATCCAGTCTGCCAGAAAGCTTGTGTTAAATGCCCCTGGCCATTTCCAAAAGAAGGGAGAACCACTGTTGCCCAGGCCAGAATGGAGTTAATACAATGCTCTTTGAAGAGTCCTTATAAGTTTTCAGAATTGCCCAGGATGTTAGCAGAAAGGGTGGAAAAGCATACAGACACATTCCTGTCCAAGGAAAAGAAAAAGTATACCTCTTCCAGCCCTACTTGAATGGAGTTCTGGAGCCAAATTTTGCAAAATGATTGTTATGCCTGGAGTCAAAAATATCTACCTGAGGTATTGTCTACAAGTGGATCAATTCTTGGAAGACCCCATGATTCAATTTCAATTTGTGAGGGTCTGTTCTGGTCCTGCTAATCTTGTCTACTACATATGATGGCATGTAAGATGCCTGTCGACTGAGATTGGGCTGAAAAGCTATAACTCAAGCTACCATAGCTAATTTGCACAGAGGGGAAGATCTGGTTCTCACTTACTTGTTTATGTACCACTTTATGGAGGTGGTGTTTGTAAACACTTGTAGAGGTTGCGGATAACACAAATGACTGTGAAAGCTAGGAGCATTTGTAAGTGCCAACATCTTTTATGCGTGTGTGTTTTGGTCTGGCTTTTCTGTTCCAAAGATCCTGCACTTCTATCCCCATAGACACAGCTCCCCATGCAAGTCTGAGATGTGTGCTGTGATAAACAGCAATGGAGCATGGAAGGAGAATGGAATACGTGAATTCTCAAAATTTTGGTGTCAGTGCCAAAAAATCTCCCTTTTCATACGCCCCAAAACTGGAATCTAGAAAGTCAAGGAACGATGTTTGGACCATACAGATTTCAGGTACCACTACAGTTCTCATATGGAGTCTTGCAAGAAGGATTATAACAATCATATAAGCCTGGAGACAAAAAAAAATCCTGAGAAATGTCCTGGCTGAGAATGTAGTAGGAATGGAAAAACTCAGAAATAGATCTAAATACTGATCTACTTTTTCCTGTGGAATAAAAGCTCTTTGAACTGAGGTGTCCAGGATATATCCCAGAAAAACAATCCTGTGGAAAGGAGTCAGACAAGACTTTTGTCAGTTCTCCTCGAGCCCCACTCTATGCAGGAGATCCCTTACACAGCTGAAAGGTTCCTATGACTTTGAAAAAGACACTGCAAATATATGCAAGTTGTTTAAATAATGAAAAAGGTGAATAATCCACAGCCACTGTATGCTATCACTGGAGCTAGGCACTTTGTGAATACCCTTGGCGAACTGGATAGATCAAAGGCTAATGCAGAGAACTGATGAGAGCCAGACACAGATATCCTTAAGAAATATAAGAAATCTGGATCTATAGGAATGTGATGATGCACATTTTTTAAATTTAAGGTAATCCGAAAACTCATATGTGAAATAAGGAGTAACAAATTGTCTAGGGATAACATTTTAAACTACATATTGAACTACATACTGGAATTGATGCAGATAGTCATTTAGAAGAAAACTGAAACATGGCAATAGAACAAAGAGGTAACAAAAGCAAGTCACATGCAGCACAGGATCATGTTGCTAAATAAAGTCATAATGAAAAATTGAAAAAGGGGAGGAATCCAAGTATGCATGGATAGATTACAAAAAGCATCTGACAATATCCCACATTCATGGATAAAGTAGGGATTACAGATATCTAGGACACATCTTATATTGATAAGTTACATTACAGTGACTATGAAACAGTAGCAAACTACTTTGCAATTAAGCCACGACAAAGGGCAAATTATTATCCCTGGAATAAAAGTTCAAAGGGGGGAGTCCAGGGTAATTCTTTGTCACCTCTGTTGTTCAGATTTTTACTTAACACATTAGGTATTGGTTATAATTTGGCTCCCACAAAACAACTTTGCTTAAAGACTGCTCGTCTACTTTTTGTGGATGACAAACTGTATAGTTCATCAAATGAGATGGAAGCACAACTGCAAGTGGTTAAAACTTTCTCAGATGATATGAAAATGACATCTAGTCTTGATAAATGTGAAAAAGCAACTTTTAAAACAGGAAAGATGCAGTACCAAGAAAATACCAGTCTGGGACAGGAATGTGGTAGAAAGGAACTTGAGCAGGAAGGGGTGCATAAATATTTAGGAACTGATGAAAGATCAACATGAACAAATGTGAATAAAGCTCACTAAGGAATAATTCAGACGACTAAAACTAATACTGAAAACAGCCTTGACATCTAGGAATAAAGCTATAAACCAATTTTATCTTCCTGTTCTAACTTACAGTTTTGGTGTGACTGACTGGCCACAAAAGGTACTGTACCAGTTGGGACAGAAAAACAAGCTTATCAAACAATGTATAAAATCAGTGTATACCAAGATTATATATTTCACACTCTGAAGGCAATATAGGTCTCCTTGAAATTGATTACATGTATAGATCTGCGGTCATGGGAATGCATAGAGACTTCATCAAATGCAAACACAGTGAAAGTTTTAAAACATTGAGGGCAGAAAGTCTAAGATGATCTCTCCACTTAGTTTAGCAGAAATATTCCATTGTCAAGCTGAAATGGAAATCTAACAAAAAGTGGACAAAAATCAGACAGCAACTGAATGTGCCAAAAACAAAAGAAAGAATATACAGAGAAAGATTAGATGAAAAGGAAAGACATGTGGAAAAGGCCATAAATATGCCAAATATAGAGTTTTCCTGTAACAGCCTCATGTTGATCAGGATTTGACATAGGAATGGTTGAGGAGAGGTAAGTTCAGACTAAATGATGAATGGTAAATAATGGCAGCCTAGAACAGTGGATTACTACGTGGGAGATAATGGCAGCCAGAACACTGGATTACTACGTGGGAGAAACAGATGCATATCTTGTTGCTGGATGTGACACACTCACTGTCTTGATGTCTGCACTCTGTGTTCCTCATCGACACTATTTGCCTGACTGCCCAACAGTGTCTCAAGTTCTAAAGTACATTATCACCATCACTCTTTTACTGAGATTGAGCATGAGCCTCCTTATAAATAGAGAAAAGTGAACCTGCCACTCTTTTATATACTGCCATGACTCGGATTTAAATGGAGGTTGCTGTAGCCAGAACACACAGTAGTACATGCCATTATATACTGCTGTGACTTGGATTCGAACCATGGCTGCTGCGGTCACAAGACAGAGTAATAACCACTATATGATCACAAGCTATCTGGAGAGGAGATTGATGAAGTGTACATCACATGGGATTACCCATTATCAACAGTTCAAAAAAAATAGATGAGAGAAAACCATATATAGTAGTCCACGAAAAAGAGACAAAAGTAGCATTGAACACTGAAATTGCTACACCTACCAATTATAGAGTCTCATGTACAGAGTGACACCAAGTCATAAAATATTAGGATTTGTAGGCAGAAATTATAGCTATGTGGAAGAAAGATACCCAGGCAAGTTCCAAATGCAATAGGACTGATGGAGCTAATACAACATAATCTACAATCGTACTTAGATATGCTACTAATGCATGTAACTTGTATGATTTGCAGGACGAGTTAATTCTGGGGGAAAATATCGGGTGTTGTGAAGAGCACTTCTGGCTAACATCAAAGATTGAAACAATACTAATTTCATGAACTTCAGTTGTACAATGACTTAGTTCTGGGATCCATTCCTGTCATGGTATTAAAAACCTAAAAGATTTGGATAAATTAAAACGGAATAAGGGGTAGCAAGTTGTCTAGGGATAACATTTTGAACTTTGGCACTATCAAAAATAGGTTAAGAAAGAAAAGATTCAGAACTGGTCTTCAAGCATCTTCCTTCTTTGGCACCAAACACATACTTAAATAAAACCTTTCTAACAGGAGGAGGAGGAACGACCACCTCTACCACCACCTTGAAACAACAGATGATGAATGACAGTAGGGAAAAGAGACGTTTAAAATGGTGGAAAGGGAGATTCCCTTGAAAATAAGGGCAAGACTCCCACTGTTATCTGTAACCATGATGGATTACTTTTGGAAGCCATCGGAAGCCATCTGTCTGAGAGAGTCAGTTACCAAAGAGAGAAATGGAGGTTTAAACATTCTGAAAATATTAAGGGTTTGCTGGGGGGGGGAGGTGTATACAGTCATTCAGATTGATCAAAAAGTCCTTTGCTAAGGTCGGGGGGGGGGGGGCTCCTTTCTTTTTGGAACCCCTGGCATTGTTTTTTAAATGATCTCTTATAAGAGCTTGCTGCTCTGTTCATTTTGCTTTTTAAAAAAGGTTTGTAGGGTAGTATTAAACCCCTTGGTAAACTTGGAAAAGGAAGCTGAACTGAAAAATCTGAGAGATCCCTTGAATTAGGTTATATTTATCATACTTTTAAAAGACTGCTGCAGCAGATGGCACCCACAACTAAATCTCTATCCAGAGGAGAACTCTAAAATTTTATTTTTGACATCTTCTGGGTAGTTTTGAGGATGCAATCAAGCAGACGTCTTCCTAACAGATCCAGTGGCAGCAGCCCTGGAAGTGACATCAGCAGAATCACAAGCACATTTCAAACCTTGAGTACCCACTTGATACACAAGCAGTCTAATTACACAAATGATTTTTCCTCAGAAGAGGAAACAAATGCCATAACATTCCTCATATTCTTAAAGGTTGCAAGCATAATTTTTAACACATGGGCTTGAATGCTAGTTGCAAATTTTAAAAACAAGTGTTGCGGAAGAATATACTTTTTTCACCAAATCTGTCAAAAGCTTTCCCTTACTTGTCAGAAGGAGATAGATTGGTATTAACCTGGAATGAGTGTATAAAAACTTATAGGACTGAGGGACTTTACACAACCTATCTGCTTTTTCGGAAGCAGCAGGCTGGCTGTCAGGCAAGTTACAGTGATAAAAGCATTCTCCAATGCTTACAGAACAGGAGGAATTGAGGTGGAAATTCCAGATGTAATGAATCATAATACTTTTTCAGTGACTGTGGAATGTCATTGTCTCCCCACTGAAACAACTCATCAGTTCAGGATATAGTTTAAGAGGAAAATAATTCTTCAAAGGGACTAGCTGAAACCACTCTCTCCTTAGAATATGAAATCAGAAATCGGAGGAGAAAAATGAAAATCTGTCCCTTCACACTCATTTTATGGTTTAAACATTTGAATCGCTTCAGAAAGTGAAAAATCTCTTTTCTTAAACCAGAAACATCAGGACTGGAAGGGGTCAAGAGCCAGAGCTAAGCCCAATAAAACACTCTTATCCAAAGTGACTGAGGCACTAAAAGAAATGTCTCCTTGAAATTCTGAAGAAGCAGACACACTTTTGCCATGAGAAAAAAAAATTTCTAAGGATAGGCATACCATTATTCTCTGCCCAATCCTCCAGGACCAACAAAAGTGGCTTTCCATTGCTTGCAAAGGCAACTTCAACACCTGCAGAGTATGAGTCTACTAACCCCAGATCAATGGTGGTTGTAGGGACTACACTAGAGGAAACCAGAAAAAAAGATGAATGGTCTGAGGAACCAGTAAATGCCACAGTAGAGTCACCCTATTTGAGGTTGAGGCAATTTAGTGGCATGCTGTGGTTGCAAAGGTTGTTAAATAAAAAGTTATGCACTTAACACAACGCTAGATCAGTGTTGCCCTACTTTCATCTGGTTCAACGTGTGGGTTATTGGATCCAGTCAAATCCAACCTCAGAGCCTTAAACCAGAGTATTGAATCCGAGAGCTCTTACTCCACACCTACCCACAATTCCTTTCTTCTGGTTGATTTACCTCAGATCGAGTTTGATGACTGATTTCAAAGGGTCTCTACCAACCGCAAAAATGAATAAAACAAAGAGGAGTTTGCAACACTGTCTACTATGGAATGAAAGTGGAACAGGAGGCAGACAGGGTCCCCTTCAAGGTCTGACCAAGACCCAGAAGATGTAAAATGATAATATGGAAGGAGGAAGGAGGGAGGGATGTTGAACCAGATGAAAATAGGACAATACAGATATATCTTTACATTGAGAACATAACTTTTGTACTTGATGTTGTCTATTTTTCTCTGATTCAACACGTGGAACAGATTCCCAAGCTACCCAAAAAGGGAATGGGTGGACTCAAGGAAGGACATTACTGAGAATGGCAGAGCTGAAGGATGTGTGATGTTAGATTGCACATCCAATTTGTAATAAGACATAAAGGTAAGAGCTGTTGACCAAGCTACCTCTGAACATATGCCACTGACAGGGATCTACTTTTCAGTAGATCGAACTAAAGGTACCATATGTTCAAACTCGTAAAAAGTTCGAACACTGAAGTATAAACAAATAAAACATCAAAACACAACACTAAACATCTATAGCAGGGGGCTATGCCCCACTGTACCCCCCCCACCCCCCTTACTTAAATATACCAACTCCGAGATCGCATTACATTGTGGAAATGGGAAATCTTACCTTTCAACACTAAACGGAGATCTCCATTCAGTCCAATCGAACTTTTACAAGTTCTAACATGTGGTCTCGGCCATATGTGGTTCGAACTTGTAAACGTTCAATCTACTGGAGGGGACCCCATTGACAGGTACTCTTTTTGCAATGGTGTTAAAAGTCAGCATTGCTCTGGTAGAATAAGCCTTAGGTTTACACTGTTAAGACAACCCTTTTGTGTTATAAACAAAGGAAATGCAATCCGCTAGCCACCTAGGTGTGATTTTTGATGCATATTGTCCTAGTTTTGCCTTGGAAAAAGAGACAATAGCTGGTTTGATTTTCTTAAGTCTTTTGTAAAATGAAAACAAAACCTGATTTGTCTACAGACATCTAATGTATAGAGGGTACGTTCTCCTTTGTTAGCAAAGTCTGGAAAGAATATGGGCAAATCAGTTTGTTGATTCAAGTTTGTTTCTGATACCACCTTAGGAAGGAAGGAGTGATTTGTTCTCACTGAAACTCTTACCTTTCTGGAAAATAAGAAAGAGTGACCTGAGTGAAAGTGACTGCAGTTCTGAGCCTCATCTTGCTGACATGATGGCAATCAGAAAAATAGTCTTCCAAGAAAAGAATTTTACCTCTGCTAATGCTACTGTTTCAAAGGGTTTTTGGAATAACAAATGTAGTAAAAGTGTAATGTCCCTTGGTGGAAATGGATCTTGAACAGATTGTCTCAATAAAAAATGTTCCCTACGGGAAAGCTGTGGTTACCTAAGTGACACAATAGATGAATTATATCCTATGTGAAAATTTGAAATGGCAGCCATCTGGACTTTTATAGTACAGTAACTGGAACCTTGCATAAAAAGTTCAGAAAGAAAAATCCTGTATTGCTGGTAGAGGGGCTGAGAAAAGGTCCAAGCCCTTTGAGGGTTCCCAAAACAGAAAATCTTTTTCATTTGCTTTTGTAAGTCTTTTTAGTTGACTCCTTGTGGGAAGAAGAAATGATGTGGACTACAGGGGAAGAAAGACTGGCATCTGTGGCTATCATTAAAATTGGAGAAACCATGTGGTTAGTTTTAGGGACTGAATATCTGGTAGAGGCATCATGAATGGGATCCAGTACTCATGGTGGGTGTAGTAGATGAGGGCAAAGAAAGGGGAACCATACCTGCCAAGGCCAAAAGGAGGCAATGACGATTACTCTGGTCTTGAACCTTATGGCTTTCTGAATGAACTTCAAGAGAAGAGGAACTGGTGGAAAAGCGTAAAGGAAACCTGGAGGCCAGAAGTGGACCACACCATCTCTCGGTGACTGTCCCTTTGGAGGGATGAGGGTGAAATGCCTGATGCATTTGCTGTTGAGGTAGGAAACAAAGTGGTTGTGGTAAGGTTGGCCCCAGCAGCTGAAAATATCTGCTTCCACTGTATGTTTGAGAGACCAGTCATGAGATAATGGGATAGTCTTGCTCAACTTGTCTGCTAATACACTGGATGCCCCAGGAATGTGTGTTACTAGAAAATGGTTTGACATAAAAATGCACTGAAAGAGGAGGATCCATGGGCAGACACTCTGAAATGGCTGATCAATGAACCTTGATACAGGATTAAGAAAGGCCATAGCACAGTAACTCGCATGAATATTGTAAAACCACAGAACAACTAGCTCTGAATAGGTGCCGATTACATTTCGGGCACCAAAAAGAAAACCTTCTCCATTTTACTAACACATGATCTTCTAGTAGCAGGTTTTCTTGCTTCCATTAGTACTTACTGCATGTCCTCAGTAAACAGGCGCCTAAAGGGAATTAACACCCTATCATCCAAGCAGTTAGTTGAAATTGATTGGGGTCAGGGTGCATCAAACACCCCTGTTCTTGTATGAGTAGATCCAGTCTGACAGTAAGCTTGTGGTAACTGCCCCTAGCCATTTGCAAAGGAAGAGTGAACCAGAGATGTCTGGGCCAGAAGGGAGTCACCACAGTGATCTTGGGGGGGGGGGGGGGGATTCCTTCTGAATCTTCAGAAGTACCCCGAATATCAATGGAAAGGATGGAAAAGCATACAGGGATATTCTTATTCAAGGAAAAGAAAAGACGTCTGTCTCTAGGCCTATTTGCATGAGACCTGAAACAGAATATTGCCAGTTGATTGTTCAGAGAGGAGGTAAATCTTGAGGAACTTCCTACAAATGGATCAAATCTTGGAAAGACCCCTTGACTACTGTCCATCATGGAGGTCTGCCCTTGTCCTGCTCAGCTTGTCTGCCATACAATTTTGCTCTGCTGGAATGTAAGATGTCTGCAGCGTGAGACTGCGCTTTAAAGCTATATCCCAAGCTAACACTGCTAGTCTGCAAAGGGGGGGGGGTACAACCTGGTTCCCTCTTGCTTGCTGATGTACCACAACCTAAAACAGTCCCAGGGACCAAAGGTGATTCAGAGAGTTGAGTCCCTTGATCAGGGCAAGCATGTCTTTTATATTTATGTGCATGCATCTGTCCTTAGTGTTCCACAGACATTGCACTTTTATCACTCCTGTAACTGCTCCCTAAGCAAGTCTGAGGCGTTTGTGGTGACTGACTGCACTGGAATAGGGAAGGAGAAGGGGCGACCTAGATTTAAGACTATTTGCTATCTCCACCAAGTGATTTGTAAATAAATCAATAAATAAAAAAAAACAGCACTGGAATTTGAAATGGCAAATGATGTTGGCACTGTGACCAAAGGGAGACTTCAGGCATCATTTTATCTTTCTCATGTGGATTCTTGCCAGGGATATCATGAGAGCACAGATGCCATGAAACCCAAAAAATCCTGAGGTATTCCCTAGTAGTTACCAAAGTCTAAGTGGAAAAACCTTAGAAAAAGATCTAGATAAAGACCTAAATTTTTCCTGTGGTAGAAAATATCTTTGAACTGAGGTGTCTAGCTGACATCCCATAAACACAATTTTGTGAGGAGTCAAAAAAGTCTTTTGGATGTTCTCTTGGAATCGCAGCTTGTGTAAGAGATCTCTCACCTAAATGACAGACTTCTGACTCTCTGAAAAAGACTTTATAAAGATAAGTGAGTTGTCTAAATATGGAAAAATGTGGATACCCCATAGCTTGAAATGAGCTACAACTGGAGCTAGACACTTTGTGAACATTCTTGGTGCAGTGGATAGTGAAAAGGGTTCGGCAGAGAACTGATGATGTGAACCAGACACACACAACCTTAAGAAACACCTGAAAACTGGATGAATAGGGATGTGATGATAAGCATCTTTTAAATCTAGTGCTACCAAAAAACTTAAATGAGGAAGAGGAGTTAAGAGGTTGTGAAGTGACATCATTTTGAATTTGGGCGCCATCACAAACAGGTGTGGGGTGGGCCAGGTTCCTTAAATAGTAATTCTGCCTTGTTGGACTGTCCTTGGCTTTGGCAAGTTTAAGAATTCTTTTTCGAGCACCCCCCCGACATTTCTTCTTAAATGTCTGTTTACCCGCATTTTATTGACTGTTTATTTTGTTTTATTGCCAACTTAGATGAGGAGTTACAGAATCCCTTAAGAAGTTTGGAAAATGTGAGCTGAAAAATCTCAGAGATTTTCTGAATCAACTTACCCCCTTTCAAAACACTTTTTGATCACCTCTGCAGCAGAGGGAGCCAAAAACTAAATATCCAAAGAGGAATTTAAAATCTAATTTTTATCATCTGTAAGGTTCTCAGCATGCAGCCAAGTCAACCTTTTTAAAACAGCACCAATGGTCATACTCCTAGAAGAAATATAAACTGAGTCATGTACACAACATTGCAAACAATGCATAATGAGTTGTACAATTTAAGAAAATGAATGTTATGTACTTACCTAATAACAGAGCGTCAGCACCAACTCTGAAGCTTCATGGATCCAGGGCTTTGACTCCTCCCCTACCCATAATTCCCTCCACTCCACCTTAGTACCTCAGATTAAGCTTGCCCCACCAAACTGACAATTTCTAGAAATAATAACCCATTCAAGGTTAATGCTTTCCTTATTTACTTGATCATGCTACTCCTCAGCTTATCCTCTTCTTCTCTTACTACACAGCTAATGTTCATCCTACAATGCCTCTATAATAGCTCTACAAAAAAGTTATGTACTCACCATAATGTTTCATCTGTGTTGTCGATCTTAATTTATCCCTGACCTGTGTCTTCAGTTCCAAAATCGGAACCGACTCGGCCATACTACAGCCTGCAGGGACCAAAAACTCTTGAGCTTTTCTCCCTACCCATAATGCTCCTCTACATTTTACCTCAGTTCCAGTTTGCTGATAGACAGAAAGAAAAGGTATGCATCTCCAAAATACTTTTGTGGAGACCAAATCTGGTATAGGAATACTACAAAATAGCAAATAGAGACACAGCTCACTTTACCAAGAGATATCAATGGATGGGGGTTGGAGGGAGGGGCGTCAAGGATAAATGAAGATTGACAACACAGATGGAACATTATGGTGCGTACATAACTTCTTTATCTGATGTTGTCAATCTTCATTTATTCCTAGACCTGTGGGACAGAGCCCCAGCTACTTTTTAGCTTGGGTGGCTCATGGAAGAATATTCTGAAGCACCATAGAGCCAAATGATGCTCTTCCCCTAGAAGCCATATCTAATTTGTAGTGAGTAATAAAGATATGTGGGGTAGCCCAAGTTGCTTGTGTGCAAATATCATCCAAGGAAGCTGTGGAGTGAAAACTGTTGATGTAGCTACAACTCGGGTAGAGTGTGCCTTAAGCGGTCCAAGTAACTTAACATTCTTTTTAGCACATATGAAGGATATGCTGTCTTTCAACCATATAGAAAGGGTAACGTTAGATACGGGTCTGCCCAGCTTAGCACTACAAAAAGGCACTAAAACAGTTGGTCAGATTTTCTGATAGACTTTGTCCTATGAAGTTTGAAAACTTTGGAAAGAAAACTGGTAAATTTATAGTTGGATTAATATTTTACTACGAAACAACCTTTGGAAGGAAAGAAGGATTGGTCCTTAATGAGACCAAATCTGGGTGGAAAATCAAATACAGTGATTTGCAAGATAATGCCTGAATCTTTGAAATTCATCTAGCAGAGATAATTGCTATTAACAAAGCTGTTTTCCAAGACAAGTACTTCAATTCACAATTGGCTGCAGGCTCAAAGGGTGAATATATCAAAGTCTAGAGAACTAAATTGAGATCCCAAGGAATATATGGGAGTTTATGTGGAGGCTTCAACATTTTAAAAAGGCCTTACAAAGTTTATGAGACATTAATAAGACGTCCTGTAATCCAGTGCAGAAATTTGAAATGGCTTCTAGTTGAATCCTAATGGTAGAGGCAGAAGCTCCTTGTTCAAAGAATACCGTCAAACATCTAAGACTTTTACGGTAGTGGGGGGAAAGGCGTAGAGTCCAGAGGACCAATTGTGAAGGAGAGCGTCTCTCAGGGACTCCCCTGGAGGGGGGATCAGTGCAAAATAGCTGCTGCACTTGTTGTTTAGGGGTGATGCAAAAAGGCTGCAGCAAGGCTCGCTCCAGCAGGGAAAATCATTTGAGCCACTTCTGGGTTGAGAGACCACTCATGAGGCATGAGGATATATCTGCTCAACTTGTCTGCTATCACACTGGATGTCCCCGGGATGTGTGACGCTATCAAAAAGTGATTGGAGGAGGTCGCCCGTTCCCAAACTCTAAGTATTTCTCAACAAACGGGATAAGACTTGGTTCCCCCTGTTTGTTGATGAACCAGACTACTGACATGTTGTCCTTCTGGATCACAATTGTCCCCGCAGGAAGAACAGCTTGGCATGCCTGCAACGCTAACAGCACTGCCCTCTTCCCTAGGACACTGACATGCAAGCTGATCTCTGAGTGACCAAATGCCTTGGATTATCGTGCCCAGATAATGTCCCCCACATCTGATCTGAGAGGCATCCGTGATCACTATGGTCTGGGGCTGAGGTGGTAAAGTCCGACCGGCAAGAATGTCTGGAGTGAATCCACCAGAGTAGGTCTCTTTTACAATGGCTGGTCACCAAAATATGATGTGACATTGCCTGACAAAGAATGGACCATTTGGATGCAAGAAGCCATTGCAGGATTCTCATGTGAAATCTTGCTAGAGGTACCAATGAAATGATCGCTGCCATAGAACCTAGAGCCTGCAGAAATAGATGTGCAGGTACTGTCCTGCTGATGACAACTTTCCTGACTTAGAATCTGATTTTTTCTAAATGGGGAAAGGGAAGAGAGGCTATTCAAGTGTTTGTGTTCAAATCTGCCCCTATAAATTCCAAATTCTGCATCGGAGTCAGATGAGATTTTTCCCGGTTTACTTCGAGTCTAAGGTAGGTACAAGTCTGAAAAACATAGTATCTTGATTTTTCTAGAAGATGCCTGGTGGGAGTGGTGATGAGCCAGTCGTCTAACTAAGGAAAGACTTAGTGTCCGTGAAGTCTCAGGCGAGATGCTACCACTGCCATACATTTGATGAACACCCTGGGGGCTGTGGTGAGACCAAAGGGAAGTGTTCTGAACTGGTAGTGACTGGCTCTCAGTGGGAAGCAGAGATATCTCCTGGAGCATTTGTCCATCTTGATGTGGTAATACACATCCTGAAGATCTATTGAGCACATCCAATCATCCTTTCCTAAAAAATGGAAGGACGGACTGAATCATGACCATCTGGAATTTCATTTGACAAACAGATTTGTTCAAAACACCGAGATCCAAAATTGGTCTCCAGTCTCCTGTCTTCTTTGGCACTAAAACGAATCTGGAGTAAATTAAGGATTCTTTCTGGTCTGAGGGAGCATGTTGGGTGACTCTTTTCTAGCAGTTTTTTTGATTTCTTCAACTGCTAGATCCCTCTAACTGGGTAGAACATCGGGGATCCTTTTGAATTTTTGGGGAAGGTTGTGAAACGGAATTGAGTATCCTCTGTTAATAATCCTCTGCACCCAAACAGCTGCAGTTACTTTTAGCCAGGCTTGTTGGTGAAGGATAATCGTCCCAGACTGCCTCCAGAGGCAAGCAATCAGGTCTCCCTTCAGGCACGCTGCTGGTAGGGGTTGGTTGAGAAGGAATCATTGGTACCCTGATTTTGTGGGCCACATGGATGGCACCTTCTGTTGAAACTCCCTCCTCTGCCCCTAGGGGATGTACCACCATGTGTGCCCTGGAAAGGCCCTCGGCATTTTCAAAACCACATTTTCCTACTCCTCTGGTTCCTCGAGAAGGACCATTGAGGAGTAGGGAAATGTACGCCCACTGCAGATAGGGTCTTTCCATCTTTCTCCCACCTGGACAAGGTTTCTTGAACTTTTGGGCCAAAACGAAAAGATCCGTCAAAGGGTGCACTGATGAAAGAAGACTTGAATGGCTCCACAAATTCACATAAGAGCATCCAGGTGTGTCTCCTTATGGCTATGCTATTGCCCGTTGCTCTGGTTGTCCCTTCAGCTGAATGTGCTATGAGGCTCATGGGTGAGTTGGATATGAATTCAAGGGTGGCCAGTTGAGAAGCAACATTTTCTTGGACTCCTTCAGATGCAGCTCCTACAAGAGTATTTGATAACTCCTGAATCAAACCCCTTTGGAGTCTAGTGAAATGTGCCATAAAATTCAATGACCATAAGACAAAAGTCGATGAGGTCTACACCCACTTCCCGAACCTATCCATCATCCGGGACTCTCAACTGGGAGGATGGATAGTAGAACTCTCCTCAGATAGTTCTTTCTTTTTGGCTGCTACACCACCACCATGGCATCTATTGCTACGCCTTTTGCCCAAAACTGAAAATCTTCAGGAGCAGAGATAATTCTGTCTGGCATTTTAGGGATCAGCTCTATGATGTCAGGGGTGTTCCATGCCTGCTGTGCAATCAGTTTAATGAGATCATCAGCTGGGGGGGGGGATATCACCCAGGAAGTAGATGGGCAAGAGATGAAAGCTTGCAGATATACTGACTCCTTGGGGGAGGGATGTTGGGACTTCCAGCCACCTCTCTGTTTAAGGATCTCCAGGATGTCTCCAAAGGAGACATCTTTGGGGGTGGTGACCTAGGGGATTCCTCTCCATCATAGTCAGTATCCTCGGTGACAGATTCTTTTGAGGAATCCAAGTGCTTCCTCTTGCACTTTCTCCTGTGAGGAACTTCTTCACTGGGATAACCTGAAGAAGTATCCAAAGAAGAAAAGACCTGCACAGGTGCATCCTGTAGCTTCATCACTCACTGTCCAAATGCAGAGGCTGGGTGAGAGTCAGAACGAGAGGAAGGTTAGGGATCAACTCGGATTGAGGGGAAGATGACTGGATGCTCACCAAGGACAAATTCCTCTCCACTGCCTGGAAAGCAGGACTCACTGAAGAGGGAAGGGAGCCTGGAACTGAAAATGACTGCCTTGGAACCAAGGTCACTCCCTGCTCTGAGGAAACTGCCCCAGACAACTAAGCCAGAATGGAGCTCATGCGTGCCATGGCCCCGAGGTGCAAGGATGGCTCCAAAAAAAAACTGTAGTCGAAGGCTGCCCTTCAGAACCGAGATTGGAACTGCACCCTGGGAGCCCACCAGTTCAGAAAGGACTGAAGAGGTCAGGGTAATAATCGGCACCGGAGAAGAAGATCTAGCTGGAGCTGAAGTAGTCAGTGCAAGAAAGATAGGAAAGATAGGAGCCTGAGTGTCCAAAACCATAGATGGGGGTCATAGCTGGAGTCATGGAAAAGGTATTTCCAGAACTAGAAGTAGTGGGAACCAGGTACATAGAAGGCAATCCTCTTGCCATAAAAACCAGATCCACCAACCTCAGCACATCCATTTTCTGATGGGCTCTTGGTGGAGTGAACTGACTGGGTAGATGGAGATTTAGGTCTCTGTAAAAATACACTAGGTAGTTGCCCCAGATATGGATCAATAGAGGAATAGTGTGCTCTTGGAAAAATGTACTTCTGTTCCTCTAGAATTATTGTCGGAACGGATGGTGTCTGTGCCAGTACAGTGGATGGAACTGAGGTTGTAGGTTCCAAAACTTTTTCTTTTCAAGTGTCTGCTTCAGTGCTGTAGATACCAGAGGTCTCAGAGCAGAGGCTTTTGGTTCCATTGTTATTTGTGGACCCTCTAGTTTGGCTTTCTTAGTCACTGGTACCAATGGGGGGGGGGGGGTTGGCGTTGAGTGACCTTTCCTCTTATGCTTCTCAGTTTTGGGACCAGATAACACCTCCTCAAAACATGACTTTAGCATGCCTTTTAACATCAATTTATTTTTTCATTTGACTAATGCTCAGTAGCTAAATCCATGACGTATTGAGCAGTCTTTCTTGAAGATGTAATGAGCCTAAACAATGTACACATAACAAATGACCATCTTTCTATCACACTTTTGACATTTTGTAAAGCCAGAGGAGTCCTTTCCTTTATCAGTCATATCTAGTATACAGAGCTGAACATGAAATTAGAAACAGAGAAATAAATGGCAATATAGTGGTACCAGCAATGTCAGGCCTAAAATACCCAAGGATATGTAGAAGAAAGTAAAGATAATGTGGCTCTACAGTATATAGAAAGAGGGTTGTTACCAGCAATAGTAGGCAAGAAATACCAACGGTATGAAAAAACAAGACAACAACTTTTTTTTTTTTGAGGAAGAATGTGAAATAAAAGTTGAAAAAGTCTACCAACTATGGTAGTAAAGAATTCTGCAAAGTGAAAAAAGGAGCTTCATGGAGAAAAGAGTACAGTAGGGAGATTCTACTAACAAAGGGAGACTAAAGGTAATAGAAAGGCTACAAATGAAGAAACTGAGTAAACTTAGAATATAACTGTACTTAGCTCGAGAGATTTGTTGACACGTCTGTCACTGGAAGCGGCAAACAAGATGGGAGGTAAAAGGGAGAAGAGAATTATGGGTAGGGAGAAAAGTTTGAGAGTTTTTGGTCCTCAAGGGCTGTAGTATGCCAAGTCAGTTCCGATTTTGGAACTGAACCCACAGGTCAAGGAATAAACGAAGACTGACAACATCAGATCGTATCCCCAACTTTTTCCCAACCACCTATTTATACTTCCTCCCTACACTCTCCACACATTGCATCAAACCTGTTTAATGATGCACCTCACATTTACTCTAAATATATATTGATAATCTCTATTTCAACTAAAACCAAAACAAAATCATGTGGAAAAATACTCTCCCAAAAACAAGCATCAATAATTCCCCAATATAATAAAATCCTTTAGGAGGAGACATTCACCCTATCTTGGCCCCACCTATCACAATAAACATCAAGAGAATTATTTTCCACACAATACTCTAATCCTAAAACGGTCAAACCCCAACCTCTGTAATCTAACTTTTGCTGCTATAAATGTTATAAGCATAAGACATAAAACTTCTGAACTACATGCCAGGATTACCCAACATAAACCTGATATTTTTGCTGTAACTGACACTTGGCTTAAACCCAGCATAAATGACTCCAAAAGTACACCTCCTAGCTATATTATCATCCGTAACAACCATATAAAGAAGAGTTGTGGTACTGCTTTAATATTTCCTAATTACGACCAAGTATATTAGAGGGTCAGCCCAGGTTGGAAGGTTTGGAGACAAAGCCAGAGAGGTAAGTTTACGATGGTTTGGACATGTGCTGAGGAGGGATGCAGAGTATATTGGGAAAAAGATGCTAAGGATGAAGCTGCCAGGTAACAGGAAAAGAGGGAGGCCTAAGATAAGGTTTATGGATATGGTGAGAGAGGACATGCAGGTGGTTGGTGTGACAGAGCAAGATGCAGAGGACAGGAAGAAATGGAAACAGTTGATCTGCTGTGGCGACTCCTAACGGGAGCAGCCGAAAGAAGAAGAACAACCATATTTGCCCTTACAAGTAACCAATACCAAAATTCAACTCAGGAGAGCTTCTGATAAAACCTTCCTGAAATTAAATAATTCTAAGCAAATATGTATTAGTGATCTTTACATCCCTCCAGGCAACAATACAGCTATACTGGAAGATATCCTACATTGCATATCTATAATAATTCCAAAAGAAATAACACTACTAGGTGATATGAATGTCAGTTGTTTGAACATAAGCTCTTAACTCACCTGCATCTGAACTTATTGGGTTTCTCACAACTAAATAATAGCCACACACATTAAAGCAAGACATCATATTCCCTATCAGACTGGATCCTAGTAAATACACCACCTCAACTACAATGTCTGACTGGTCTCAGTGATCAATTCCCAATCTATACAGACATCTCACACATCCACCTAAACAGCATGTTTATAAAACATGCAACTTTTTCAAGTTTAACCCAGAAATGTTCATTACTAATCTATCTCCTATTAAATGGAACTTCTTAAAAAAATCCCATCAGATTATGTAAATGAATTCAATGAAACTTTCCTGAATAGCACTGCACATCCTAGAAGAAAGAGACTAAAAACAAATAATGCAATTTGGCTGTCCAAAAAGAGTAGATTGCTAATGCAGGACAGAGAAAAAGCATGGAAAGAATGGCAAAAATATAAAACACAATATCTTGAAAACTTCAGAATGCTTCAAAAGTGTATTAAAAAGCAAAGTGTATTAAAAAGCAATTTAAAGAAGACAAAAAATATACTATAATAACTTTCAGAATAATAGTAAACACAACCCTAAAATATTCTGGACAGCCATTAAAGACTTCTTGCATCCTGGCCATAAATTTAACTCTAAACTCTCTTCCAATAACTCATCACTCAAAACCACAATACAACTCAACTCTTTTTTTCATAAATAGTATAGCATCTCTAACCAAGGATTCTCCAACATACACTCCTAATCCTGCCCAGCAAACATGCATCACCAAACCCATTTTCACCTTCAAACCTGTGCTCACATCCTACATAAAACTATTCTTAAACTCATGCCATGCTCTATTTCAGCTGATGACCTTCGAAGTGAATACCTTAAAAACAGCAGCCAACAGCATTGCCGGCCCTATGTCAATCCTTAGAAGTATGTCAATCCAGGAATCCCACATTCCCCCCTCTCTGGAAAAAGTCACATATTATCCCACTGCAACAAGGAAGAATTTCAACAGACATTACTGACTTCAGACCTTTAGCAATCTTAATCCCTTCACCAAAATACTTGAAAAATGTATTCAAAAACAATTGCTAAACTATCTCCTGCAGGAAGAACTCCTACTCCATCCTTCCTACAGAACTAACACTGCACTTTTAACCTATATAGATAATGTCGATAAAGCTAGAGATAATGGCAAACTAGCCTCCCTCATACTTATAGACTTGTCTGAAGCCTTCGACACAGTTTAGCATAGCAAACTTCTACTTCAAATGTCCTTATTAGGTCTCTCTCAACCCACACTTCTATTGTTCAAAAGCTGTCTAACCAATAGGCATCAGTCAGTAAACTGGCACTCCATCCTTTCTCCATACCTCCTAGTCACCACCGGTGTACCACAAGGCTCCATTCTTAGTCCTCTCCTCTAACATTTTCACCAACATCCTCTATGCAGCCACACAACAGACCTCCCTAATAAAGCATGCAGATGACTCCACACTCGTTGGCACACCTCCAAAAAATTCCAGTGTCTGAAACATGGCCTTGTAACTCACAACTCATGCTCAACCCTAAAAAAAATATACTTTTTTCCCCAAATCCCTCTCCTAGGAAAAAAAAAAACAAATTTAAAATTCCTCTGTTGATAATATAACCACTTGAAGTCACTTCTCATAGCAAATTATTAGGGATGATAGTGGATTATCTTAAATTCTATCTGCATATACAAAATTTCATAAGAAAAATTAATCAAAAATTGAGACTGCCTTATACAGCCAAAACCTTTCTCACTGACACAACTAAAGTTACACTTGCAGTTACTTATATCCTCCCCTACACTTCTTTTTAGTGCTCCTTCCAGGCATCAAAAAATCAAAACATGAACAATACATGAACAAAGTTGCTAAATTTGCAGGAAATAACACTTTCAGAGCTCACCAATGTATAGTACTTAAAAGCCAAAATTGGTTCGAACTCTCCCATCATATAACATGTACACAGCTTCTTACCATCTATAAATTATCTAAATTAAATTCTACACAACTTTGTTCGTTGTCGGTCATCAAGATCCGATGACCAAAACTCCCGTCTGTCCACAAACCTATCAGATTCACTGGGCACTGTCTGTACTCATACCATGTTGCTAAGTCCTGGAGCTCCTCATCTCAAATCCATCAATTCAATACCCTCCCTCCCACCCTTCAGAACCATTCTGAAAGACTTCCAAGCCAAAAGTTGTATCTGTTCTTGCTTAGCACCAGGATAAACTACATCCCTAAATGTGGACAAATACCAATTTATACCTCACATCTCTTTAATCTCCTTTCTTCACTCACTTTCCTTACTTCTATCAATTTCTATCCCCTGACTTTCTCTCTAAATATATCATAAGCCTGCTTTTCTCTCACTTTGTATTGCAATACTTGTTTACATTATACTACCTTACCTTTAACTTCTCTAAGAATTGTATCTATTCTTAGCCAGTGCTTTTATAGTTTGTCTTATTCTTTTATGTCTAACTTGGTATAATTACTTAAAATGCATTTTTTGTATTATTGTTAAAGACTGTAAAATTATTACTCTTAAAATGTTTTGTAATACTTTGGTGCTTTTCTCCCTGAGCATCCTAGTAAATGGGCTCCTACCCCATCGGACTTCCCCAGTAATCAAATGTCAATAAAAGAATGAATGAATGACTGAATAAATAAATAAATAAATAAATAAATAAATAAATAAATAAATAAACTACACAAAAAATATGTTGGAGATGATTACAGGCTGATAGGACCATTCACAGACAGGGTGCAAGTAAAATCCATTCAGTCACCAGAAGCCAGTAGGTGATAATTTGGAAGGGGGCGGGAGGGAGGTTAAACTGGACAAAAATCAAACAGCATAGATCTATCACTATGTTAAGTACATAACTTTCATATGGGACAGATTCCTAGCTGTTTTTGCCGGGGTGCTATCAAAGAAGGATGTTCTAGAGAATGGTGTGACCAAAGAAGGGATGTGATATAGACTGTACATCCAATTTACAATGAAAAACAAAGATGAACTGTTGAGCAGGTTGCAGCAGCACAAATATCAATGAGAAGTCTATTCATAAAGGCCGTTGAAATGGCTACTGCTTTTGTGGAATGAGCTTTGGCCTTCCATTGGAGGTATAGGCCTTTTTTAATGCATACAGAGGAAATACAGCCTGATCAGATTTCTTTAAGTATTTCTTTCTATGAAGGTAAAACTCAAGTTAGCAATGAAGAGCCAACATATGGAGAATATGCTCACCTTTGTTTGAGAATCTGGGAAAAATACTGGTAGGTTGACTGATGGTTTAAACGTGCTTCAGATGCCACTTTAGGAAGAAAGGATGCCTGGAACTCTGAAAATTGTCTAGCCAATGTAACAGCCAAAAGAAAAAATTATCTTCCAAGACAGGAACTTCAAATCTGCTGATGTTGCTGGTTCAAAGGAAAGCTGAATTAATGCTTGGAGCAGAACAGTAATATCCCATGGATAGACTGGGTTTCTGATTGGCAGTTGTAGGAGGAACATTCCCCTGAAAAGGGCTCTAAAGACTTTTAGTGATGATTTTAGTGATTCTGACCTATGTGGAAATCTGAAACTGCAGCTATTTGCACTTTGATGGTGAAAAAACTGGAACCACTATGGAAGAGTACAGACTCCAGTACAGAAGGGATGTTAACAGAAAATGGATCTATTCCTTTCAACATAGCCCAGATGGAAAATCTTTTCCCTTTGCCATGACAAGCCATTTTTGTGGATTGTTTTTGGGAGGCTAAAATAATCTGAACAACTGATGCTGGAAGCCTGGCATCTTTGGCCAAAGTAAGACGTGGAGGAACAAAGCTGCTAGGTTCATAGGTGTGTGCTAAGCTAATGGCCCTGGAGCCTAGTCCATAGGATTACCCTGACATTAGTTCCCAGTGCCTCTGTCGAGTAGAGCCACTGGAGTGAACCCCTGGTTTATGGATTTCTGGTCTGAAGGAGGCAGCCCAATCAGGTCTGTCAAGAGATTTGGATACTGATCCAGCATCCATGGGGGATGTACTAGTTAAAGACACAGGAAAGGTAACCATGTTTGGTGGGGCCAGAAAGGAGCAATGAGGATTACTCTGGCCTTGTAAAGTACAGTTTTGTACCTACCATAAATGTAGATGTTCGAGTGCTAATACAGCTGCAGTCATAACAGATGGGTTATCCTGCCGTCAGGCGGGTCCTCGGTAGGCCGAATTCCAAAGTCTAGGTCCAGCGTCGGATGTCATTGCTTCTTCTCTGACGTCAGTGCGGCAGGGGTATAAAAGAACCAGCCAACGCCATTTTCTTCAGTTTTTCTTGCCCCAGATGTCAGGTGCCTCCAGAAGGAAGGCAAAACATAAATTTATGTAATAATGCAATGCAATATAATCAAAAAACAGTAGTTGGAAGCAAATACACCATAAAAGAATACCCCAATCAGGTCGTATGAGGAGGTGTTAGCCATTAGGCCTGTCCCAAGAGGGGAAGGAGGGAGGGAAACCTGGACTGCAGCTGTATTAGCACTCGAACATCTACATTTATGGTAGGTACAAAACTGTACTATGTTCATCGTGCATACAGCTGCAGTCATAACAGATGGGTAGAATCCCAAAGCTAAAAAGGGGTGGTAGGCACTAAGTGGAACTAGGAGGAGCAAGGATGCCCTGCAAGACTGCAGTGGCAAAGCCCGCTCTAGATTTGGAGTATAATGGTAGGTGATAGTGCTTGGAGAAAGTATGCACAGAACTCCAAGTGGCTGCTTCCAAAATATCCTTGGTAGGAACCCCCCTGAGGAAAGCTGCAGAGGTAGCTGTGGCCCTTGTGGAGTGAGATCTGATGCTTGTAGGTACAGTTTTACCATGAAAAGAATAACAAAAGCGTATGCAGTGGGCTATCCATTTTGAGATTGTCTGTTTGGAAATAGCCCTCCCTTGAACACCTGTAGCATGGGACACAAAGAGTTGCTCTGATTTTCTGAATGGCTTTGTCCTGTCCAAGTAATAACAAAGCTATCTGTGAATGTCCAAGGAATGTAGTAGTCTCTCCCCTTTGTTTTGTGGATTAGGGTAAAAGGTAGGTAAGTGGATAGCCTGATTCAAAGCTACCCTGGATACTACCTTTGGCATAAAGGAAGGGTTGGTTCGTAAGGAAACTCTGTCCTGATGGAAAATGATGAAAGGCTGCACAGCCATGAGGGCTTGTAGTTCCGAAACCCTGCATGCTGAGGTGATAGCCAGAAGGAAGGCTGTTTTCCATGACAAAAATTGGAGTTCTGTTGAAGCAGCTGGCTCAAATGGAGGCAGGGTCAGTTTTTCTAGAATGAAATTGAGGACCCAAGCAGGTACTGGTTGCTTCCTTGGGGGTTTTATATTTTTAGCCCCTCTGAGGAACTGTCTTAAGAGAGGATGAGAGAATAAAGGAGGATCAGTGTTGTATTGAGCAGAAATGGCTGAGGCATGGATTTTGATGGAGGAGAATGAAAGTCCACTGCTTAGCATCTCAGCTAGGTACTGTAATATTTGAGGTAAATTCAGTATTCTGTCCCTTTTTCTGATTCCAGGCACAAAACCGTTTCCATTTTGCGGAGTAGGCTTTTCTAGTAGAAGGCCTTCTGGCCTCCAAAATGACATCCTGCACCTCCTTGGAGAGGAGGGTCTGTTGTGAATTTAAGGAATCCTCCATGCGGCTAGATTGAGTGTTTTCAGCTGACTGTGAAGAGTTTTGAAGTTGTGTTGGGTCAACAGAAGAGGCATTAGAGGCAGGATCCATGGTGGGGAATGCGTCAGGCTCCTCAGGAGTGGGTACCAGTGTTGTCTTGGCCAGTCTGGAGCAATGAGAATCATCTTTGGTCTGTTTGCTCTGGCTTTTAATAGAACTTTGGGCAGCAGAGGAAGAGGTGGAAAGGCATAAACTGTCATTGTTGTCCAACTGAAAGAAAGTGCGTCCACTTTCCAGGCCTGTGGATGATAGGTCGTTGAGCAGAATTTTGTCAATTGGTAATTTCTGTGGGTAGCAAAGAGATCTATATCTGGCCTTCCCCATGCTTGAATTATCTTTGCAAAAACTTGAGGATGCAACTTCCATTCGTGTGGATCTGTCATATTTCTGCTTCGGTTGTCTGCCAGCGTGTTTTCCTTGCCTGGCAAGAATTGTGCTTGAAGTTGGATTTGTAATTCCAGAGCCATGTTCCAAAGAGACATGGCTAGCCTGCACAGGGGATATGAATGGGTTCCTCCCTGTTTGTTTATGTACCACATCACTGTGGTGTTGTCTGTCCTTATCAATAGCTGGCCTGGATGCAGTAGGTCTTTGAAAGCCATAATAGCATTTTTTACTGCTAGCATTTCCTTTTGATTGATGTGTAGGTGCTTTTCTTTTTGGGACCATTTGCCCTGAATGCACTGATCTGTCATGTGCGCCCCCCAGGCGTAGTCCGAGGCGTCTGTTGTGATGATTTAATTTGCTTGAGGCAAGCAGAAAGGGAGACCTATATTTCTTTGGCATGCTTGAGCCCACCACAAAATTCCTTTTGGAGACATGGAATCAGTGGTACAATTGTTTCCAAACTGTGGCTGTGTTGAGACCATATGTTTTTTAGGTACCATTGAAGTTTCCTCATATGCAGCTTTGCACATGGGATTAGCAGGATGCAAGATGCCATGAATCCCAGAGCCTGCAGGATTTTCCTTGCAGTCAGCCTGGTGAAGGTAGCCATTTTTCTGAAGTATTGAGATAGTTGCCCTTGTTTCTCTGGCATGAGGTAGGCCATCTGGGTGTTTGTATTCAAGCTGGCACCCAGGAAAATTATTACTTGAGAGGGTATTAGTTTTGATTTCTTTTTGTTGACTGTGTATCCCAGAGAGTTCAACAACTTTATTACAAATGCCAGATGTTTCAGAAGTATGTGTTTGCTGTCCGCTTGGATCAGGCAGTCGTCCAAATATGGGTATATTTGTATCCCTTGAAGTCTGCAGAAGGCAATTACTGATGCCAGGCATTTCGTGAACACTCCGGGCACAGTAGATAAGCCACAGGGCAATGCAGAGAATTGATAATGGGTTAAACCTGCAAGAAATCTGAGGTATCTTCTGCAATCTTGTCTGATAGGGACATTGCAGGTATGCCTCCTTGAGGTCCAATCTTACCAGCCAAGACTCCTTGCCCAGCATGGGAAGAAGCTGCTGTAATGTGAGCATCTTGAATTTTGGTACGAGTAAATATGTGTTTAGGATGGATAGGTCCAAAATACGCCTCCAATCTTTGTCCTTCCTTGGTACCAGGAATAGTCTGGAATAAAAACCTTGACCCTGTTCTTGTGCAGGTACCTCTTGAATAGCTTTCATGTCCATGAGTGCTGAAATTTGTTTTTGTGCCTCTGCCCTTTGATTTTGTGGCAGGTTTGGCATGCCTCTCATTTTTGGAAGGGTGTGAAAGTGGAATCTGTAGCCTCTGTCTATAATGTCCAGGATCCATTTGTCTCTTGTGACAATATGCCAATTTTTCGAAAATAATGCCAGTTTTCCGCCTAAAGGTGTTGCCATTAGAGCTTTGCTTGGCATGCAGAAGGGAAAGTCATTGTGTCTGCTTTCTGAAAGGCTGTGATCTATCCTCTCCACCTCTTGGTGTAGGTGCTTGCCATTGTCTGCCTCTAAATGATCCTTGAGATTGCCCTCTACCCCTCGGGCGCCTGTATCTACCTCTTTGAGGTCTGTCCGTGGCTGGAAAGGACCAATTTTTTGAAGGCCAGTTTATACTGAAACGTGGAGGTTGTACCTGTAGGAAATATTTCACTGTTTGCATTGATCTTGCCTTTTCCTCCATTTTCTTTAATACCTCCTCAGCTTTAACACCAAACAATACATCTTTTTGAAGAGGTGCATCTAGTAATTTAGCTTTGACATGATCTGGTAAGGTTTGCTCTTTGAGCCAAGCATGTCTACGTATGACAGACCCTGTAACAGCAACTCTACATGAGACCTCTAAAGCATCAAAACTACATTGCAAGGTATGTTTACCCACTTGTTCTGCACTATGCAATAAATCCTGCAACTCCTTCAAGTCTGGTTGTTCAGGTTGTGACATTTTGTTTTTCAACTGAGATAACAAAAACTGTTGATACTTTAACATATGGAACTGATGGTTTAATGCCCTCATGGTTAAAGTGGCCGAGGTGTATACCTTTTTCCTCCACCTTTCTAAAGCTCTGGAATCTCTCTCTGAAGGTAATGGATTTTTGGCAGTAGAGGCCTTAATTCCCTTGGGACCCTGTGAAATAATTTCCGGGTCAGCAGCATGGCTTTTGTATAGGAATTGGTGTGAATCAGGAAACCGGTAATACCTGTCAGGCTTAACTGGAGCTGGTGGTAAAGAATCTGGGTTAAGGCTGGCCTCTGAATACACATCAACTAGTATGTCTAAGACAGGAGGGATAGCCAGAGGCCTGTGCTGAGGGAGCAAGAGGAAATCCCTGAGCCTTTTCTTGGAATCTGAGTAATCTTGGCCTACCCAGTGGAAGTGTTCCCTCAAGGTATGCAAGGTTTCCCCAAAAGAATAGTCCTCAAGGGGGGAGACAGAGGGAATGGACTCCTCTGTATCAGAATCTTCAAAAGGGGGGTATGAATGTTCCTGGTCTTCAGAATGTTCTGAAGTAATGGAGGCCTGGTCCGAGGAAGGGTATTCATCCTCCACTCTGGGCCTTTTGTCCGAGGGGGTTTGAGAACCCGTGATAAGAGTGATCAAATCCTCAGCCATTTTGAGCAGGGGTTTGAGAACTCCTGATAAGAGTAATCAAATCCTCAGCCATTTTGAGCATCTGTTTTTTAGGCATGGGGCCTTGAGAGGGGCCCTGTGGAGCTTGTCTTTTAGTTTGCATGGCTGCTTTAGATTTAGTGTAAGCCTTAATGGAAAAAGAAGGCGGCGGCCTGAAGACACCTTGAGAGGTGGCAGGCCTGTCTAAACTCTGAGTTTCCCCGCCAAGAGTGGCGTCGGTATCTGTAATCGGGGTGTGGGCCGAGGAGCCTGCGACCTCGGGCACAGAAGACACCGCTAAGGAAGTGTCATCGGTAGTCAGGGGCTGCGTAGGTGCCTCGCTGAGAACCGGAGCACCTGTAGTCGGCTTTAGCATGGTGTCGGTAGAAGTCGCAGACCTAGTATGTCGGTCCTTATCTTTGCGTCTTTTACTCAAAACTGGAGTCGGGGTATCCGAAGACATAATGTAATTAAATTTTTTGCCAAAATAGTGTTGGGCGAACTCTGCCCGTAGCTTAATAGTGCGTTTGTTGAAGCTAGTACAAAAACGACAGGCCGAGACGTCGTGGTCTGGGCCTAAGCAAGGAATGCAGAAGGAATGGAAATCCTTATGCGGTATTTGCTTCCCACATGAAATGCAATTATTAACTGTCTGACATCGGTCTGAGGCAATAAAAGTTTCCCCAACGGGGTACTTCGCTTTCAAGAAGACTTCGGTTGAAAAATATTCGTAATCTCAGGAGCTGGCCGACCGGCACTTGCGAACTGCTCCTGCTTCGGGCACCGCGCGGCAAGAAAGACTGAAGAAAATGGCGTTGGCTGGTTCTTTTATACCCCTGCCGCACTGACGTCAGGGAAGAAGCGACGACATCCGACGCCAGACCTAGACTTTGGAATTCGGCCGACCGAGGACCCGCCTGACGGCAGGATAACCCATCTGTTATGACTGCAGCTGTATGCACGATGAACATCTTCGTTTCCTGAATGAATTTGTTCATTATGGGCAGCAGGTGAAATGCATATGAGAGACCCAGGGGCCAACTGTGGACCAGAGCATCCCTTGGTGACTCTGGAGGGATCAGGGCAAAGTAACTGCTGCACTTATTTTTTAGGCAAGAAGCAAAAAGGTCACAACAAGGCTGGCTCCAGCTATGGAAAACCAAAGCTGCACTTGTGGATTGAAGGGCCACTTGAAAAGCATTAAGACCGTTCTTCCCAATCTGTTCTCTAACGTACTCGATACCCCGTGCTTTGGTATCAGAAACTGATGTGAAGACATCGCCCAATGCCATACCCTCACTGCTTCCTGACAAAGAGGGTATGAGCAGGTTCCTCCCTGTTTGATGATGTACCATACTACTGCTGTGCTGTCCTTCTCTATGGAAATCACACTCCTGGAAAGAACATCCTGAAATGCTTGCATTGCTAGGAGGCCTGCTCTCATCTCAAAGACACTGATGTGAAGACTGGCCTCTAGATGTAACCGTAAGCAGGTTACAGGGAGAGACTTGGAGAACTCTTTAGTCAAGTCTCTGGAATCTTGTTGTATGAGCCAAATACTTCAGCACTCGGAGGGCAAAGGTCACTGATGTGTATGTACTTTTCTAAACCTGTCCAATGCTCTAGACACCCTGCTAGGGGGTAGGCAGAAGTACTTTCTTCTGATAATTCTTTCTTGGTGGGTGCTACTACCACAATGGCATCTACTGGCGGACCTCTGCTCCAAAGCTTCCTATCCTTAGGTGCTGACAAGAGCCTATCTGGTTTCTTTGGTACTGATTCCACCATGTCAGGTTCCTTCCATGCCCCCTGACACAATGTCAATAAAGGGATCAACAGGCGACACTACCCAGGATGAAGATGAGCCAGAACCAAAGGCATCTAAGAATGTGGTGTCATCTATTGAAGGGTTATCAGTGAACCATGCCCCTCACTATTTCATCAATTCTAAGATCTTACCAAAGGTGATGCCTTCCAAGAGGGATCTAGGGGAGCCTTCACCTTCATCTAAATTCATCAGTGAAAGACTCTGGGGATGAGTCTATTTGCATGTCTGTTTCCTGTGAAACTGTATAGATTGGAATCAGACTGGGAAAGTACAGTTTTGTACCTACCATAAATGTAGATGTTCGAGTGCTAATACAGCTGCAGTCATAACAGATGGGGTTCTTCTGCCGTCAGGCGGGTCCTCGGTCGGCCGAATTCCAAAGTCTAGGTCCGGCGTCGGTTGTCGTCGCTTCTTCCCTGACGTCAGTGCGACAGGGGTATAAAAGAACTAGCCGACGCCATCTTCTTCAGTTTTTCTTGCCCCAGATGTCAGGTGCCCCCAGAAGGAAGGCAATACATAAATTTATGTAGTAATGCAATGCAATATAATCAAAATACAGTAGTTGCAAGCAAATACACCATAAAAGAATACCCCAATCAGGTTGAAAGAGGAGGTGTTAGCCAATAGGTCTGTCCCAAAAGGGGAAGGAGGGAGGGAAACCTGGACTGCAGCTGTATTAGCACTCGAACATCTACATTTATGGTAGGTACAAAACTGTACTATGTTCATCGTGCATACAGCTGCAGTCATAACAGATGGGTAGAATCCCAAAGCTAAAAATGGGTGGTAGGCACTAGGTGGAACTAGGAGGAGCCAGGATGCCCTGCAAGACTGCAGTGGCAAAGCCTGCTCTAGTTTTGGTGTATAATGGTAGGTGGTAGTGCTTGGAGAAGGTATGCACAGAACTCCAAGTGGCTGCTTCCAAAATATCTTTGGTAGGCACTCCTCTGTGGAAAGCTGCAGAGGTAGCTGTGGCCCTTGTGGAGTGAGATCTGATGCCTGCAGGTACAGTTTTACCATGAAAAGAGTAGCAAAAGTGTATGCAGTGGGCTATCCATTTTGAGATCGTCTGTTTGGAAATTGGCTTCCCTTGAGCTCCTATAGCATAGGACACAAAGAGTTGTTCAGATTTTCTGAAAGGCTTTGTTCTGTCCAAATAATAGCGCAGCTGTCTGTGGATGTCCAATGAATGTAGTAGTCTCTCCCCTTTGTTTTGAGGATTAGGGTAAAATGTAGGTAAGTGGATAGCCTGATTCAAAGCTACCCTGGATACCACCTTTGGCATAAAGGACGGGTTGGTTCATAAGGAAACTCTGTCCTGATGGAAAATGATGAAAGGCTGCACAGCCATGAGGGCTTGCAATTCCGATACCCTGCGAGCTGAGGTGATAGCCAGGAGGAAGGCTGTTTTCCAGGACAAATATTGCAAATCTGTTGAAGCAGCTGGCTCAAAAGGAGGCAAGGTCAGCTTTTCTAGAATGAAATTGAGATCCCAAGCAGGTATTGGTTGTTTCCTTGGGGGTTTTATATTCTTAGCCCCTCTGAGGAACTGTCTTAAGAGGGGGTGAAAGAATAAAGGTGGATCAGTGTTGTATTCTGCAGAAATGGCTGAGGCATGGATTTTGATGGAGGAGAATGAAGGTCCACTGCTTAGCAGCTCAGCTAGATACTGTAATATTTGAGGTAAATTCAGTTTTCCAGGATTCTGGCCCTTTTTCTCATTACAAGCACAAAACCGTTTCCATTTTGCGGAGTAAGCTTTTCTAGTAGACGGCCTTCTGGCTTCCAAAATGACTTCCTGTACTTCCTTGGAGAGTAGGGTTTGTTGTGAAGTTAAGGAATCTTCCATGCGGCCAGATTGAGTGCTTTCAGCTGACTGTGAAGAGTTTTGAAGCTGTGCTGAGTCAGAAGGAGAGGCATTAGAGGTAGGGTCCAAGGTGAGGAATGCGTCAGGCTCCTCAGGAGTGGGTATCAATGCTGTCTTGGCCAGTCTGGAGCAATGAGAATCATGTTTGGTCTGTCTGCTCTGGTTTTTAATAGGACTTTGGGCAGCAGAGGAAGAGGTGGAAAGGCATAAACTGTCATTGTTGTCCAACTGAAAGAGAGAGCGTCCACTCTCCAGACCTGTGGATGAAAAGTCATTGAGCAAAATTTTGTCAATTGGTGATTTTTGTGGGAGGCAAAGAGATCTATGTCTGGCCTTCCCCATGCTTGAATTATCTCTGTAAAAACTTGAGGATGCAACTTCCATTCGTGTGGATCTGTCATATTTCTGCTTAGGTTGTCTGCCAGCGTGTTTTCTTTGCCTGGCAAGTACTGTGCTTGAAGTTCGATTTGTAATTCCAGAGCCATGTTCCAAAGTGACCTGGCCAGCCTGCATAGGGGATATGAATGGGTTCCTCCCTGTTTGTTTATGTACCACATTACTGTGGTGTTGTCTGTCCTTATCAATAGTTGACCTGGATGTAGAAGGTCTTTGAAAGCTATAATAGCATTTATCACTGCTAGCATTTCCTTTTGATTGATGTGAAGGTGCTTTTCTTTTTGGGACCATTTGCCCTCAATGCACCGATCTGTCATGTGCGCCCCCCAGGCGTAGTCCGAGGCGTCTGTTGTGATGACTTGATTTGCTTGAGGCTTGCAGAATGGGAGACCTGTGTTTGTTTGGCATGCTTGAGCCCACCACAGAAATTCCTTTTAAAGGCATGGAATTAGTGGTATTATTGTTTCCAAACTGTGGCTGTGTTGAGACCATAGGTTTTTCAGGTACCATTGAAGTTTCCTCATATGCAGCTTTGCACATGGGATTAGTAGTATGCAAGATGCCATGAATCCCAGAGCCTGCAGGATTTTCCTTGCAGTCTGCCTGGTGAAATTTGCTAGTTTTCTGAAGTATTGAGTTAGTTGCCCCTGTTTCTCTGGCGTGAGGTAGGCCATCTGGGTGTTTGTGTCCAAATTGGCACCCAGGAAAATTATTTTCTGAGAGGGTATTAGCCTTGATTTCTTTTTGTTGACTGTGTATCTCAGAGAATTCATCATCATTATTACAAAAGCCAGATGTTTCAGAAGTATGTGCTTGCTGTCCGCTTGGATCAGGCAATCGTCCAAGTATGGGTATATTTGTATCCCTTGAAGTCTGCAGTAGGCAATTACTGATGCCAGGCATTTCGTGAATACTCTGGGCGCAGTAGATAAGCCAAAGGGCAATGCAGAGAATTGATAATGGGTTGAACCTGCAAGAAATCTGAGGTATCTTCTGCAATTTTGTCTGATTGGGACATGCAGGTATGCCTCCTTGAGGTCCAGTGTTACCAGCCAAGACTCCTTGCCCAGCATGGGAAGAAGCTGCTGTAATGTGAGCATCTTAAATTTTGTTACGAGTAAGAATGTGTTTAGGATGGATAGGTCCAAAATAGGTCTCCAATCTTTTCCCTTCCTTGGTACCAGGAATAGTCTGGAATAAAAACCTTGACCTTGTTCTTGAGCAGGTACCTCTTGAATAGCTTTCATGTCCATGAGATCTGAAATTTGTCTTTGTGCCTCTGCCCTTTGATTGTGTGGCAGGTTTGGCATGCCTCTCATTTTTGGAAGGGTGTGAAAATGGAATCTGTAGCCTCTGTCTATAATGTCCAGGATCCATTTGTCTCTTGTGACAATATGCCAATTTTTCGAAAATAATGCCAGTTTTCCGCCTAAGGGTGCTGCCATTTGAGCCTTGCTTGGCATGCAAAGGGGAAAGTCATTGGGTTTGCTTTCTGAATGGCTGCGAACTATCCTCACCACCTCTTTGTGTAGGAGCGTGCCATTGTCTGCCTCTAAACGATCCTTGAGATTGTCCCCTGCCCCTCGGGCGCCTGTATCTACCTCTTTGGGGTCTGTCCGTGGCTGGAAAGGACCAATTTTTGGAAGGCCAATTTCTACTGAAACGTGGAGGTTGTACCTGTAGAAAATCTTTCACTGTTTGCATTGATTTAGCCTTTTCCTCCATTTTCTTTAATACCTCCTCAGCTTTAACACCAAATAATACATCCTTTTGTAGAGGGGCATCTAGTAATTTAGCTTTGACATGATCTGGTAAGGTTTGCTCCTTGAGCCAGGCATGTCTACGTATGACTGATCCTGTAACAGCAGCTCTACCTGAAGCCTCTAGGGCATCAAAACCACATTGTAAGGTATGTTTACCCACTTGTTCTGCACTATGCATCAAATCCCGCAACTCCTTCAAGTCTGGTTGTTCAGGTTGTGACATTTTGCTTCTCAACTGTGATAACAGAAACTGTTGGTACTTTAACATATGGAACTGGCAGTTTAATGCCCTCATGGTTAAGGTGGCCGAGGTGTATACCTTTTTTCCCCACCTTTCTAAAGATCTGGAATCTCTCTCGGAAGGTAATGGATTTTTAGCAGTGGAGGCCTTAATCCCTTTGGGGCCCTGTGATGTAGTTTCTGGGTCAGCCGCATGGCTTTTGTATAAAAATTGCTGTGAGTCAGGAACCCGGTAGTACCTGTCCGGCTTGACTGGGGCTGGAGGTAAAGAGTCTGGGTTAAGGCAGGCCTCCGAATACACATCATCTAGTATGTCTAAGACAGGAGGTATAGCCAGAGGCCTGTGCTGAGGTAGCAAGAGAAAATCCCTAAGCCTTTTCTTGGAGTCAGAGTACTCTTGGTCTTCCCAGTGGAAGTGTTCCCTCAAGGTATGCAAGGTTTCCCCAAATGAGTAATCCTCTGGGGAGACAGAGGGAATGGACTCCTCTGCATCAGAATCTTCAAAAGGGGAGTAAGAATGTTCCTGTTCATCAGAGTGCTCTGAAATAATGGAGGCCTGTTCTGAGGAGAGGGATTCTTCCTCCACTCTGGGCCTTTTGTCCGGGGGGGGGGGGGTTGAGAACCCCTGATAAGAGTAATTAAATCCTCAGCCATTTTAAGCATCTGTTTTTTAGGCATGGGACCTGGAGAAGGGCCCTGTGTAGCTGGTCTCTTAGAATGCATGGCTGCTTTAGACTTAGTGAAAACCTTGATGGAAAAAGAAGATGAAGGTCTGAAGACACCTTGAGATGAGGCAGACCTGTCTACATTTTGAGTTTCACCACCAAGAGTGGCTTCGGTATCTGTAGTCGGGGTGTGGGCCGAGGAGCCTGCGACCTCGGGCACAGTAGACAACACCAATGAAGTGTCGTCGGTAGGCAGGGGCTGCGTAGGCGCCTCGCTGAGAACCGGACCACCTGTAGTCGGCTTTGGCGTGGTGTCGGTAGAGGCCGCGGACCTAGTGTGTCGGTCCTTATCTTTGCGTTTTTTAGACAAAACTAGAGTCGGAGTATCCGACGACATAATGTAGTTACATTTTTGGCCAAAATAGTGCTGGGCGAATTCCGCCTGATGCTTAATGGTGCGTTTGTTGAAAGTAGCACAAAAACGACAGACCGAGACGTTGTGGTCTGGGCCTAAGCAAGGAATGCAGAGGGAATGAAAATCCTTATGCGGTATTTGCTTCCCACATGAAATACAATTATTAACTTTGTCTGACATCGGTCTGAGGCAAGAAAAGTTTCCCCAACAGGGTACTTAGCTTTCAAGAAGACTTCGGTTGCAAAATTTTCGTAATTTCAGGTGCTGGCCGACCGGCACTTGTGAACTGCTTCTGTTTCGGGCACCGCGCGGCAAAAAAGACTGAAGAAGATGGCGTCGGCTGGTTCTTTTATACCCGTCGCACTGACGTCAGGGAAGAAGCGACGACAACCTGACGCCGGACCTAGACTTTGGAATTCGGCCGACCGAGGACCCGCCTGACGGCAGAAGAACCCCATCTGTTATGACTGCAGCTGTATGCATGATGAACATCTTGAGTAGTGAGTAATCTCAGAAGCATGTGGTATCTACTGTCCCTGTCGGACAGAATGAAGGGAAGAAGTAGCAAAATCTTCTTGTGGTTTGGGTGGAGATGAGCTGAGTGGTAACATCTTTTCTTTTGGCACAGCCAAAACCCTCTCAAAAGCCTCAAAGGTTGAAGCCACAGTCAGCCCTGAATGAGACTGCTTCATGTTTGGAGACTCCTATGCACTGATGGGTCTCGGCCCCGGGATAATCTCAGATGCAAGCTGTACCCCCCTTGAGTCCCAGCATCAAAGTTTCAGCTCTGAGACCTATTCCCGATTCAAACACATCAGAGTCAAAAGAGATATGGATACAGTCAGTCAAAGTAGTATCAACTGTCAACTCCGACAAAGGTACACTGGGGCAGGATGGATCCATGATAACTGGGTCCGATGGACTGACCGGTTAGAGAAGAGGAGGGGTTGTTGGACCAGTACTTGGCAGGTTCATGAGTGAGCCCAAGAGAACCCCAAGATCAACTGGCATTCTTAAGAACTTCTTCATCATTCTATCGATATTCTGCTTTGTAAGTCTTCAGGATGACCAAACAAAAGAAGCCAATGAGGGTGGTCTACAATATCTTGTGTCCTGCAATAACTGAGTGTGTAGTTTTGGACTCACCCATTTCAGGAATAAATGGAGCTGAAGAGAGGAAGGATGGATCCAAGGAACTAATAGATCTGACCTCCTAGAAGCTTTGGGAACTGGGCCAACTGAGGCAGTGGGATCCGGAGACCGCTTCCTGAACTTTTCTAACTTTTATTTTTCTCTCATCTCCTTTTCCAGTCTTTCCTTCACACTTGCCTCTTTTTACTTGTCTTTGTCCTTGGCTTTGGCTTTGCCCTATCTCCTGGCTGGGGAGGCAGCAGCAGTGGATGAAGAGGAGGCAGTGAAAAGAGAAAGCCCTGTCTGTGAAAGAAGAAGGCCTTTAACAATAAGATTTCTCCTACTGGTTTGGAGAGCCCTAGTGCTAAAAGAGGCACAGGTTTCACAGTCTGTCTCAAGATGGATGATGCTCAAGCAATAGACATATAAAGAATGCAGATCCTGAGGGGGGATCCTTTGACTGCATTCAACACACTTTTTAATGCCCTGTCAGACATTCTAGCAACACAGAGGTACAGCGTACATTACAGAAACACAGGGAAATAGTATATAAATATATAAAGTTAAGGCACACCAAAAATGTTAAACAATCTAACATTATATATCTAAAAGCCTATCAAAGCTAATAACTATCACTAAGGAAAAACTATCCATCTGTAATTTTTTTTTAAAACTATAGTTAAAAAACATGTTGAAGAGACACATCTTTCAGTAGGAGAGGAAAGGACATTGTCAAAATATTACATCTAGAAGCCACAAAGGATGCACTTTTTGAAGAGCCCTCATAAAACATGTCTGATGCTGCAAACAAGATCTGAGGTACTAAAGAAAAGAGGATGGAATTATGGGTAGGGGAAGAGTCAGAGCCCTTGATCTGTGAAGCTTCACAGATGGTGTTGAGGTCAGATATGATCAGATCAGACAACCTCATATGTTGAATCAGAAGAAAATAAACAACATAGGGTCTAAATTAAAGCAGATGTTTCCTCACAAGAAGAAACTGCAGACAAAACATTCCTCAAAGTTTCATAATTAGTCAAAACAAATTAACATACGAGCCTGTTAACTCAAAATTCTGAAAATCAAAGTTGAAGAAGCATACACTTTTTTCCCCATACTTAATTCATCTTCCCATCATTGTCAGAAACAGTATGACTGGAATTAACTAAATGGTTAGCAGCAGAAGGATTAATTAAAGCTACAGCTTCTGGGTTAGGTTTGGGAAGAATGTATAAAAACGTAAAAGACTGAGGGAATTTTATACATTCTACCTGCCTTTTTAGAGGCAGCTGGCTGGCTTTTAGGAACATTTCAGGCAGTAACACTAGCATACCCTGAAGATGACAGAACTGGAGGAATGGGTGAAGGTTCTGGAAATTCTCTCTAACAGTTCATAGTATTTTCTGAGAGAATGATAAACCTCAATGATCTCTCACTGAAAACACTGGCAGATTGTGGATATAGTCTCAGAGAAAGAGAAACAGGTTCTTTCCTCTGAATCTGAATCAGAAATCTGAGGAGAAAATCCTGGATCTGTCCCTTCATCGTACTGTCCAGATTCAGGAAAAGAGATCTTTCTTTAACCAGAAACTACTTTATAAGAAGGATCAATTGCCTGAATTAAACCCCGAGCCAGACCCCAGTAAACTACTCCTGTCTAAAGAAATCTGAGGAAGAGTAGATAAATGTTTAGTTTTCTGTTTCTTTGTGACAGGAAAACAGGACCAGCAGTGTTATTTGAAAGCAGCAGCAGCTTCCCCAGGAATGGGCACAACATTTTGACTAAACAGGGAAGTCTTCCCTGTTCCCTCTCCCAGGACTGAGTGGCTCTCCATTGCCCAATGAGGGGACCCCAACAGCCACAGAGGATGTGGCTAACCCTGGTCTATAATGGCTACATGTGCTACACCAGAGGGATCTGGGGTGAATGAAGAGTGATCTGAGCTAGAACTAATGGCCACAGCAGTCATCCACTTGCAGCTGAGGCAAACTGCTAGTCTGCTGCAGTGACAACGGCTGTCTGCTTAACCCTTTCTTTTTTGTAGATAAAAGGACCAACTATGGGACTGGCAGTTTGTTCCATGGTCAAGCTGAAAATGATGCCTCTTTCCTGGGGAAAAGCCACGAAAACTTACTTTAAATGCCACTTTTTTCAAAAAACACCATCAGCCTCAAAAAGTAAAATAAACACAATTTCTCCACATAATTTTTTTCAGTTAATTTATAAACAACATTCATACTAACAATAAAAACAAGCACACTCATTTTAAAGAACAATATAGTCTCACGACAGCCCGTTAAAACAAACTCCTAGCTATAGCATAACTTTCCTGAAAAGGAAAGTATTAAAAAACATTTTTTTTTTTTTTACACTAGAAGGCTTTTCCAAAAAAAGGGAACTTATCTCCCAGGGAGAGAAACAGCACAAGCTGAGTGGATATCTTTGAATTTCATAGGAGTGTACTGTTAGCAGCAGGAAAGCTCTGAAGTGCTTGGTGCCTAAGCCTGCCTTTTTAGTCAGCTGAGCTCGAGCAGACTGATGATTTGGTAGTGTGAATGATGACCTAAAGCTTTGTAAGCTGCCCAGCTGTTATTTCCTATGCAGAACTGAACTTGTACAGCTAAGTCTACTGCAGCAGTATCAATGTGATGAACATATGCGGTGTGAGCACCAAGACCAGAGTCAATAGCCTGTGTGACTCTGTCAAAGAAAGTAACCAGATTTAATAGGCAGAATGTTTCTTTGATGACGCAGAACTATTGCATGTTTAAGCTAATGAGATTTCTGGTATCATAACTGATGAGATCAGTTATGATATGCTCCACAGATCTGTAGATTAGGCTAGTAAAGTTGATGGGTCTAATCGCACTTTTATAAGCGGTTTAAAGTGCACTGCTGTATCTATACCTTTAAGCTTATTTGTGTCAGAATTTCACTCCAGACACTCCTTTGCTGTGCTTTTGCATTGGGAGGACTGGAATTTGTTCAACTGGTGGCAGTAGGTGTTTACCTGGTCTATCTGAGCTGGGAGTCACACAAAAGAGCTCTAAGTACGTTTTAGCACTTCTCTGCACTTGATTTGTACTGTTCTGATACCTAGAGATAGCACAAACTAGATTCAGACCTGCTGAATCCAGCTTGCAGACTTGAGACTAAACCAGTCATCTTACATTAAGAAGGGCTCCCCTTCATCCTTGTAGCAGAACAGTATGGATCCAGTCCTGTCTGAGCTGGAGGAAAGTTTATTGTGTGCTTTCCTACTGGCAGATTAACTTAAAAGTATTTAATTTCGCCCGTATTTAAGCCTCACATTTGTGCAAAATTAACAGGAGCTGCTCTATGTTTGGCATCCATTGCCAGAGGTCTAGACCGTTTCTGCTTTAATCCAAGACATCCAAGGCAATAAAACAAGAAAATAAGTATACTTGGTGATTCTTCTGCACTTTTAGAACAGTATTTTATCTAATTGTTGCATCATTTCTGTTTTTTTTTCACTGTTTAACTGTTTGTGACTGCTTAATTCTCTGCACTTGATTTGCACTGTTCTGATACCTAGACAGCATTGACTAGATTCAGACCTGCTGAATCTAGCTTGCTATTGATGCACTTGAGCACTAAACCAGCCATCTTATATTAAGAAGGGCTCCCCTTCACCCTTGTGGCAGAAGTGTGTGGATCCAGCCTTGTATGAACTTGGGATTGCTCGAGGAAGGTTCACTGCGTGCTTTCCTATTGGTAGATTAGCTTAACGCATTCACTCAGGAAGTTTGCACTGCAACTTCCAATTGGCGCAGCCTCAGCCTTTTGACAAAATCAAATTATGTCCAAACATTTCAAATGAATGTTCATATCTCTGGAACCACAGGGATTAAGAAAGAAGTATAAATGGCAAACTCTTCAGTGCAAAAATGAAGTTATGTACTCACCATAACGTTCCATCTGAGTAGTTCTACTTCATTTGTCTTCAACCTGTGGGTACCAGATCCGTATCGGATACAAGCCGGCAAGTTCACTAGCATCTGCTCCAAGCTCCTCCCCTTACCAATAATACACCTCCACTACCTTCCAACCCACAGATCGAGTTTGCTGCCACTTATACTGAGAACCCGACCTGCAAAAACACCTTACACACCTAAACCTTCAGCCAAATAGGCTGTCCATATGGTAAGGCCAGGGGGAAGGAGGGAGGGACAGTTGAAGACAAATGAAGTAGAACTACTCAGATGGAACGTTATGGTGAGTACATAACTTCTTTATCTGAAGTAGTTTACTTCATTTGATCTTCAACCTTGGGACAGTCCCCAACTACTAAACTCCTGGGTGGCCCTTATGGAAGGATACTCCGGAGCACCACGGAACCAAAGGATGCTCTCCTTCTAGAAATCAAATCCAATTTATAGTGAGAACTAAAGGTATGAGATGAAGACCAAGTAGCTGCAGAACAAATATCATCCAATGAGACTCTCGACCAAAAGGCCACAGAGGTAGCCATTGACCTAGTCGAATGAGCTTTCACCTGACCCGGAGGAGACAAACCTTTATCCTTATACACCTGAAGGATGCAGAAGGAAATCTACCTAGCGATAGTGACCTTAGAGATAGGTTTACCCAAAAAGGGTTTAGAGAAGGACACAAACAATTGATCAGATTTACAAAAGGTTCTAGTCCTGTGTAAATAAAATCTTAACTGTGTATGAACATCCAACAAGTGGAGTCTGTATTCCATTTTGTTAGCAAAATTTGGAAAGAAAACAGGTAAGTTGATGGTCTGATTGATGTTAACTTGTGATGCTACCTTGGGAAGAAAGGACAGATTGGTACGAAGGGAAACCCTGTCCTTATGGAAAATCATGTATGGAACTTTAATAGACAATGCTTGCAGTTCTGAAACCCTTTTACCAGAGGTGATAGCAACTAAGACAAAAACTTAAGATCCATGGTTGCTGCACGTTCAAATGGCAGAGCGACCAAAGCTTGAAGAACCATACTAAGATCCTATGGGGGAACAGGATCCTTGACCGGAGTACCTTTAATAAAGGCTTTACACAGTCTGGAAGAGGCTAGAGAAGCAGAATTCTCACCCACGAGGAAATGAGAGATGGCAGCTAGTTGAACTTTGATAGTAGAAGAGCTTGCTCCTTGTTGAAAAATATTTGCTAAAAAATTGAGAATAGCAGAAACAGGAGCCATGAAATGGTCTAAACTCCTTTGAGAAGCCCAGAAGGAAAAACGTTTCCATTTGCTACGGTAAACCTTCCTGGTGGAAGACTTATGAGCTGCCACCAGAATAGACCTGACTGAAGAGGATAATCCAGGAGTCCTAGCAATTAGGAGAACTGGAGCAGCCAAGCCGTGAGCTTCAAACTGTCCAGGCTTGGATGAGGAACCCTCAAGGGGTGTGAAATAAAATCCTGAATGGGATCCAAGATAGAGCCAGAAGATGAGACCAAAGGAAGGGAAACCATACCTGGCGAGGCCAAAACAGGGCAATGAGGATCACTTTGCTCCCCAGTCGACAACCTTTCTGTAGAAACCTCGGAATAAGAGGTACTGAAGGGTAAGCATACTGAAGGGTAAGCATACAGAAGACTGGGAGGCCAAGCGTGGACTAGAGCATCTCTGGGGGACTCCCCCAGCTGGGGGTTCAGAGCGAAGACCTCGCTGCACTACGTGTTGGAAGGAGATGCAAAGAGATCGCAGCAAGGCTGACCCCACTACAGAAAGATCTGCGCCGCTACTGAAGGATTCAGAGGCCACTCGTAAGGCATCAGTATAGTCCGACTTAACCTGTCCACTAGGATGTTGGACCGTCGTGGAATGTGCATTGCTATCAGAAAGTGACCGGTGGAGATCGCCCATTCCCAAACTCTCATGGTCTCGTGACAAAGGGGGTAAGATCTGGTCCCTCCCTGTTTGTTGACATAGTAGACCATTGACATGTTGTTTTATTGAACTGCAATGGTTCCCAGAGGAAGAAAGGCATGAAGGGCCTGCAACGCCAAAAGGACCATCCTCATATCCAGAACGTTTATATGCAAACTGGTCTCAATAGGGGACCACAGGCCTTGGATTGTCCTGCCCAAATAATCCCCCCCCCCCAAGTTGGGAGGCATCTGTGGTCACTGTGGCTTGGACAGGGGCTGGAACAAAAAGTTGTCCCTCCAGGATTTCCTGAGAGTATATCCACCAAAGAAGGGACGGCCTGCAGACTCGACTGAGGTGTATTGGACACGATAATGGAAGATCCAATAGAACCCATTGCACCGCTGAAGTCCACTGTAGTACTCGCATGTGTAACCAGGCACACGAAGAAGCATTATGGTCGCTGCCATAGAACCTAAGGCCCTCAAAACCAATTCTGCCGAGGGAAAGTGAGAACGGTGGATGAGGGAAACATGCATCCTCAGGTTTCAAACTCTCTCCGTGGTCAGGAAGATTTTGGACTGTAGTGTGTCTATCTGTGTCCTAATGTAGTCTATCACCTGGACAGGATTCAGAAGGGATTGGGACGCGTTGATTGTAATCCCCAAGTGAAGTGCAAGCTTTAGGAAATAATGCCTGGTTTGACAAAGTAGACACTTGCTGGGAGCAGTGAGGAGCCATTTGTCCAGGTATGGGTAGACCTGAATCCCCTGAAGCCTCAGGTGAGCTGCTACTACTTCCATCATTTTGGTGAACACCCTGGGCACTGTGGTGAGACCAAAGGGTAGGGGTTGAAATTGGTAATGACTGACTCCTAGCTGGAAGCAGAGGAACCTCCTGGAGCTTCTGTGCATCTTTATGTGACAGCAGGCATCCTGGAGGTCTAACAAGCACATTCAGTCGCTCTCTTGCAGGTACGGTATGATGGACTGTAAGGTGACCATCTGGAAACTTTCTTTGGCAACTGACAGGTTCAGGGTAGATAGGTCCAGAATGGGCCTTAAGTCCTCCGTTTTCTTTGGCACCAAAAAAAACCTGGAGTAGATGCCCGATCTGGACTAATCTGGAGGGATGGGTTTGATGGCTCCTTTCTCTAGCAGCTTGGAAATTTTCAGTGCTGCTGCCTCCCTTTGCATGGGTGGTACGTCCAGGAGGTGTTTGAGAGGTTTGGGAGGAACCACAAACAGGATTGAGTATCCTCTGGATATAATCTGAAGCACCCAGCGGTCTGATGTTATGGACTCCCATGCCACCAGGTGCAACGACAATTGACCCCCGACTGCCTCCAGAGTAGAGCAGTCGGGCAACCCTTCAGGGTTGCTGCACGGGTCTGTCCGAGAATGGTTCTTGAGACCCAAAATTCCTTGGACCCTCCTCTGCCTCTTGGGCTGGCATCTATCTTGTCCCCCTCTGCCTCTATCTTCTTTTGCCCTCGCTGATTCCGGGAAAAGGATCTTTGAGGGTTCAAGAAGCGGATTCAGATGGCAGACAATGTCTTCCCATCCTTCTCACTCTGGACCAAGGTGTCTTTGACGGTCTTACTAAAAAGGGTAGAACAGTCATAAGGGGCATTGGCAAAAGATGCCTTGAAAGGTTCCGAGAACTGACAATCTGAACCAGGCGTTTCGCCTCATGGACATGCCGGACCCAGCTGCCTTAGCTGCTCTTTCAGTTGCATGTGAAAGGAGTCGCATGGACATGTTGGAAACTGCTTTTAAAGTGGCCATCCTCACGGAGAACATGTCTCTGTCCAACTGAGACATGGACTTGGGGGGAGACTCAGCCAGTTCCTTTACCAGGTCATGCTGTAGTCTAGTAATGTGGGCCAGGTAGTTCAATGCCCTGATGGAAAAGGTTGCTGATGCATAAACCCACTTCCCTAAGCGGTCCATCATCCCAGACTCTCAGTCAGGGGGATGAACTGAGGAACTTTCCTGAGCTAGTTCATTTTTAGTGGCTGCTGCTACCACCATAGCATCTACAGGGGACACTTTGATCCACACTGGTCTGTCACAGGGAGGGCTCAAAATTTTGTCTGGTCTTTTCGGGATTGGTTCCATGGTGTCCAGCTCCTTCCAGGCCTACAAGGTGATCAGGTCCACCAGGGGATCTGTGGGAGAGGACACCCAGGAGTAGATGGGCCTGTGCCAAAAGCCTCCAGAAACACAGATTTGTCAGAGGAAGGTTTGGGGGCAGACCAACCTCCCACTGGTGTAGGATTTCCATGATGTTTCCAAAAGAGACATCCTTGGGAGGTGATCTGGGGGAAGCTTCCCCATTATCCAAATCCGTGTCCTCGGTGAGAGACTAGGGGGAGTCCAAGTGCCTCCTCTTATACGTATGCTTGCGAAGCACATCTCCAGTGGGGCTCTCTGGGGGGAACTCGCAAGCCACTTGTTCCTCAGGGGGAACTGCCTGGAGCTCCACGAGCATGAGCTGTCCCTCTGGTAAAATGATGGGATTCGTAGACAAAGCCGAGGGAGTCAAGGGTCTCGATCCAGTGGAGAACCCTTTCTACCACGTCGAACGCCAAGGGAGAACGTGTCTCCTGGGCCACCGATAAGGAAACTGCTCTCCCCAGATCTGAGGTGAGAATCGGAGCTGTGCCCTAAGTGGATGGATCTCTGAGGGGGGGCACTTGGCCTGACAATGCCGGAGCCAATGGAAAAAGTTCCACTTCCTCGGATCAGAAACCCAGGCTCCGGCTCCAAGAGCCACTTGGATCTGAACTGGTTGGATCCGACATGCTCCAGGCAGCTGCCGGCATTGAGGAGACAGGTACCATCGGCGCCGACCCCCTAAAGCCATCCTCGGATCCATGTACGCCAAACCCAGTGGTCGGATAGGGGAAGGAGAAATTGGCGTGAAGAAAGGAAGCAAGCTCCCCCCCTCCAGAGGGAGAGGGGGCTGGCAAGACTCCCATCTGGATTTGTGTACGAATGAACCTCATCATCATTTTATCCATGTCAACTTTTGAAAGACTTCAGGTGGACCGCGACAAGGCCACAGACTCTGACCTGGCAGGTCGAGGAACCGAGGCCCTAGATGGTAGTCGTGGCTTCCCTGGCTCCGGGGAAAATCTGGGAGATTGGAGCCGAGGGGAGTCACAGAGCCTAGACTGACTCTTGGTGGGAGTTCCTGAAGTAGAAAGGTCCGGGGACCTCTTGCGTTTTTCAGACCTGTGGTCTCTCTCCTTCTCTCTACCTTTTCTGCGCTCTGCTTCCACAGGCTTAGAAACGAGAGGGTGAGTCCCAGCCTGGGAGGGAGGAGAAGGAAGAACAACAGAGGAAGGAGAGGCGGCCACAGCAGCCGCTGTGACCAAAGCAGTAGAAGAGGAAGCTGCCTCCATAGTAGATAGAAGGCCTTTCAAGGCCAACTTAGTGCATCTATCCTTGATAGCGCGAGGGTTAAAACCCGCGCAAATGGTACAATCAGTACTTAAATGGGCTAAACCCAAACACATAACGCAAAGAGTGTGGCCATCAGCAGGTGACAATTTGTTGCTACACTCAGTGCACCTCTTAAAGACTGCCTTGGGATCAGCCATGACTCTCACAAAAAACTAAGTTTAGCACAAAAAAGAGAAGGAAAAAAGAAAAACTATTTCCTACTCAGACCCACTCACCACTCTCTCAAAGGCACACAGAACACTGAGGGGGAGGGGAAGCAACAACGCACTAACACTAAAACTACACAAAACCCCTAAAACACAATGCACCAGTGAGGGGAGGAAGAGAGGGAACCTACACTAACAACTACCACTCACCAAACTTTCAAAAAACTGCTAAATTATCAAACTACCCAACTCACAGACTCGGAGCTCAGTATCACAAAGCTTCTGGCAAGCCACGGCAAACGAGATCTGGGGGTTGGAAGGTAGTGGAGGTGTGTTATGGGTAAGGGGAGAAGCTTGGAGCTCAGAGCAGATGCTAGTGAACTTATCGGCTTGGATACGGTACCCACAGGTTGAAGATCAAATGAAGTAAACTACTTCAGATCTAGTTTTAAAGTGGTAGTATTCTTTAGGTTCTAGGTCTACAGCTGAATTTTATAAGTCACAGTAAACACAGTAACTATTACATTTGTAATATTTTGTAAACTTACACCACCTCAGCAACCACTTAAGTTACACACATTTTATTCATCTAGCTGAGAGCTTTCATATGAGACTACGGAGCTCTGTCTGTGTTACTTGTTTGTTGAAATATTTAGACAAATGTGAAAATTATATCTATATAAATTAACATCATAAACAACAGTTAATATCTATTTACCTGCACTAGACAGAGGTCAAATATTAATGCAGTTGACTTTGCTATTGTTTAAGCTTTAAAACAAAATCTTTTAAAATCTTGTGCATAGAACGGTTTTGGAATTACTGATGCAAATATGAACAAGCAATATTTGATGCCTAGAGATGTCAGCAGGAGTTAACTGCAGATGCACCTGGAGGAGTCACTCGGATGTAATGAGTTAAAAGTGTTTTAATTTCACCTGTATTTAAAGCCTCGTATTTCTGCATTGCAGTGCAACATACATGGGTCAGTGGTGCCCTGCACCGATGTAAATGCCTTGAAATTATAGTTATGCACTTACCACAACTTGGTATCTGTGTTATCTGTAGTCACCATTCATCATGTTAGGGTCTTGGATTCGATATTGGATCCGAGTCGGCACACTCAGACAAACAGCTTAGCTCAAGCTCCTCCCCTCCCATGATACTTTGCTGCCCTCTAATCCCTCAGATCGAGTTTGCATAAGGAAAGAAGACAGACCAAAACAACTACTACCAACACAGGACCACCAACATCCAGCTAATCTCTCCGGAAGGGGGCTAGAGGGTGGGACCGTAATGAATGTTGAATACAGATAACACAGATGCCAAGTTATAAGTACATAACTACAAATCTGATGTTATCTTAATCACCATTCCTCATGTTAGGGTCAGAGTCTCCAGCTACCTAAATCCTGGGAGGCCTAAAGGAAGGACATGCTGAAGAACCGTGGAGCCAAAGGAAGCCCTTCCTCTAGAAACCAAATCCAACTTATAGTGGGAGAGGAACGTGCGAGGAGAAGACCACGTTGCTGCTACACAAATGGCATCTAAGGATTGACAGTCTGCAAACGCAGTTGAGGTAGACACCGCCCTTGGGAATGAGCCTTTACTGGTGCAGATAAGGGAACACCTTCTGAAGGCTAAATGAAGGAAATACATTGCAAAATCCAGTGGGAGACCGTAACTTTCGAGATTCCTCTCCCCTTTCTATTCACAGAAAAGGCTACAAACAACTGGTCTGAACGTTTAAATTCCTTAGTCCTAGGCAGATAAAAATGAAGTTGACAATGAACATCCAAGGTGTGCGGAATGTATTCCCCTTTATTGGCACAGTTAGGGAAAAATACTGGAAGACCACTACATTGATTAAGATTAGCTGTTGAAGTTACCTTGGGCATAAAAGATGGATCTGGCTTCAGAGACTTTATGGAAAATTAAGTAGGGCGGCTTAATTGAAAGAGCTTGCAGCTCAGACTCTCTTTGCCGAAGTTACTGCCACCAACAGGACAGTCTTCCATGAAAGGAATTTAATACCACAAGATGCAGCCGGTTTGAAGGGTGGTTTTGTTAATGCCTGCAGCACCAATGCCAAATCCCACAAAGGAGGTGGATGCTTAACAGGGGGTTGCAAAAGAAAAACCCCTTTCAAAAAGGTTTTGCAGAGATGAGAAGAAAAGGTAAAAATCACCATTAAGATGAAAATTCGAAATCGCTGCCAAATGAACCTTGATCGTGGAGAAACTGGCCCCTTCCTTAAATAGAAAAGGCAAAAAGAGAAGGATCTCAGGAATGGAAGCTGAAAAGGGGACCAGATTTTTATTCTTTGCTCAGATAGAAAATCTCCTCCATTTACTGATATATACCTTCCTAGTGGAAGATCACTGGGAAGCAAGGATAATATCCTTCACAGGTGAGGTTAGCCTGGACTTCGTCAAAATCACTGGAAGTGAACACACCACGCTGTCAGATGCAGGGTCTGAAGATTTGGGGGCAGAGACAGAAACGGACAAGATATAAGATCCGGAGTTGGATCAAGCACCCAGGGTGGATGCCTCAAGTGAGACCGTAGAAAGGGGAACCAAACTTGCTGAGGCTAGAAGGGGCAACGAGGATCAACTACATCTTGAGGTGTCTGGCTTTCTGAAGTACTATGGAAATTAAGGGCAATGGGGGAAAAGCATACAGCAGACCCGGAGGCCAAACGTGAGTGAGTGCATCCCTGGGGGGATTCCCCCACTGGGGGGGGAAATCAATGCAAATAATTTGCTGCATTTGTGGTTGAGAGAAGATGCAAACAGATCACAACTCGGATAACCCCACTGATGGAAGATCTGTTGAGCCACCACTGGATTCAGAAACTACTCGTGATGGGTCAGAATAGTCCTGCTCAATTTGTCCGCCAACATTTTGGATGCTCCAGGAATGTGTGTTTCAGTGAGAAAGCACACCATGGACATCGCCCATTCCCAAACCCTGATGACCTCTCGATAATTGAGATAAGAACGTGTGCTCCCTTGCTTGTTTATATAACAGACAACTGCCATATTGTCCGATAGAACCGCAATCATTCCCAGGGGGAGGCAATCCTGAAAAGCTTGCAATGACAGAAGGACTGCTCTCATCTCCAGAATGTTGATGTGCAGCTTGGTCTCTGAAGGTGACCACGTCCCTCGGACTGCCTTTCCCTGGGAATGCCCCCCCCACCCTAAGTAGGGAAGCACCCATAGTGACCTTGGTCATGGGAATCGGTGGACAGAAAGACCTGCCCACTAAGAGGTCCGGTGAGCAAATCCACCACAAAAGATGCTTTCGACAAACTGGGGTGAGATGAACAGTGAATGACAGGGGATGCAGAAATGATCACTGAACTGCAAAGGTCCACTGTAGAACTCTCATGTGGTACTGAGCCATCAAAACCAAGTAAATGGCAGCCGCCATGGACCCTAAAGCCCTGAGAATGTGTGAACCCGGAGGACATGTTTGCTCCAGCAGAACTTGAACATGGGTGAGAATTAGAGACACCCAGCTTAGAGGCAGGGCTGCAATTTGCATGGTGGTATCCAACAGAGTGCCTATGAAGTCCAACTGTTGAGTAGGAATAAAGGAGGATTTGGCCATGTTTAGCTTAATTCCCAACTGCTGGAACAGGGAGAGTAAGGTACTTATGTTGTCCAATAGTTGATGCTTTGTAGGGGCCGTTAGGAGCCAATCATCCAAATACGGAAACACCTAGATTCCCTGGACCTGGAGATGAGCTGCCACCACTGCCATGCATTTGGTGAACATCCAGGGGGGCTGAGTTAAGACCAAAGGGCAGGGCCCTGAACTGAAAGTGATCAGATCCCAAGTGAAAGTGGAGAAACCTCCTGGACCATTGATCCGTCTTTATATGGTAGTACGCATCCTGAAGGTCCACTGACCACATCCAGTCATTGCTGTGCAAAAGGGGCACATTCGACTGCACAGTGACCATCCGAAACTTCAACTTCTGTATGAACAGGTTCATGTGACTGAGGTCCAGAATAGGATATAGGTCCCCAGTTCTCTTTGGAACTAAAAAGAAGTGGGAATAAGTTCCGGATCCTCTCTGCCCTGAAGGGACCTCTTGGATGGCTCTTTTTTGAAGAAGGTTTGCAACTTTTTGTTGGGCCAACTCTTTTGGACTGGATGGCATGTCCGGAAGAGTTGTGGTTTTCGGGGGACTTCCACAAAGGGAATGCAATAGCCCCTGCATATAATGGGTAGCACCCATTGATCATTTGTAATGCTTGCCCAGGCTATAGGGTGCAAAGATAACTAACCCCGACTGCCTCCAGGGAAGGACAGTCAGGCAATGTCTCAGGGACACTGAAAAGGTTTCGCAAAGAAGGGCTCCCTGGATCCTTGAATATGCAGGCCTCCTCTGCCCATAGTGCGGCATCTGCTGTTGAAACCTCTTCCCCATCCCTTGGAAGAGGAATCATCCTGAACATCCTAGAAGGAAGACTGCACCTTCCGCAACCACATTTTCTTATTCCCTTTCTGGGTCTTAGAGAATGACCTTTGAGGGGTAGAAAATCTGATCCCAAGGGCCAACACCATCTTCCCTTCCTGGTCACTGAGGGTTAACGTCTCTTTCATGCTGGGACCAAAGAGAGTGGAACCATCAAAGGGGGTATTGATAAACAACGTATTGAAGGCCTTTGCAAACCTGCATATGTGCAGCAAGGCATGACGCCGAATGGCAATGCCTTAACCCGCCACCTGTGAGGACCCTTCCACAGCATAGGAAATTAGCCTCATGGAAGAATTAGCAACCGGAGTAAGGGTGGCCAGTTTGGGAGAAACCACCTTAAATTTCTCCTCAAACATGGACCCTGTGAGGGAAGCTGACAGTTCCTTAATCAAATCCCTCTGGAGACGGGTGAAATGAGCAAGATAATTTAAGACTTGCAGGCTAAAGGAAGCCAAAGCGAACACCCACTTTCCAAATCTGTCCAGAGCTCTTGATTTGAGATTGGAAGGGTGGACAGAAGAACTCTGTTCTGCCAACTCCTTTTTGATGGCAGCAGCCACCACAATAGCATAAACTGGGACCACCCTGGACCAAAAGGTTTTATCTGCTGGGGGGCTGAGAAATTTGTCAGCTTTCTTAGGCACCGGCTCCACGGTATCTTGCTCCTTAAAAGCCCTGCTGTCCATGAGATTAATAAGAGGGTCGGGGGGGGGGGGCACCCAAGAGGTGGATGGGCCCATACCTAAAGCCTCCAGAAATACAGTTTCCTCAGAGGACAGGGATTGGGCAGACCAACTGCCTTCGGCCTTGAGGATCTCGAGTATGTCGCCAAAGGAGATGTCCTCTGGTGGAGATCTCAGGGACCCGTCCCATTCATCAGCATTCTTATCTTCAGTTAAAGACTCCATGGGGGAGTCAAGATGTCTCCTCTTACATGTCCTCTTCCTAGGAACTTCTGCCGGAGGCTGTGGGGAAGACTCATAAGAGGAGGGGACCCCTACGGGGGAGGCACTCCCCTGGAGGCTAGACCGGAAGGGCTGACCAGAAGCAGGATGAGGAGGTCTGCTCAGATACTGAGGGTGGGTGGGTAGGACGACTGTGGGAGGTGGAGACAGCTCTGATAGCAGAGAAGGACCTTTTAGCTACCCGGAAAGTGGAAGGACTAGAGGAGGTCCCGTCCCCCCTATCCTGCTGATAATACCATAGCCGAAGAGAGGGTAGATTCCCCCCCCAGACCCCCCACTCTACAGGACAGCAAGGACCAGAGCTGTTGAAAGCTGAAGTCCCTAGGGGTAGAGACTGGTCTGAAAAACCTGGGCCCGAATCCAACCCAATGGACCCCAGGTCATCAGCCCAGCCCAGAGGGATGGACTGTCCTGGGGTAGTAGGAACAGCACCAACCGCCAACCAATGGGGTAGGGATCAAACTGGGCCCTGACATTCCTATCTCATCTGCTCCATGCACCAGTCCCTGGGAATCCAAACCAACAGTCAGATGAGGAGCGGTTAAATGGAAAGTGGGAGACTGGCTCCCCAACCTGTATATGCTGGGGAAGCCAGAAGCCCCAACTCCATTTCAGCTTTCAGAAAGGACAGCATCATCCTGTCCATATCCATGGGAAAAATACTCCTGGACGATCTGGATGTGATGAAGGACCTGGCTGGGGAGCCGTGTTTGCACTCAGAGGATCTCATCTTGTGTTCTCTCGAGTGAGACCTGTGAGGGGGTGAAAAAACTTTTCTACCCTCGATGCATCCAGGGGAAAACTCCTCCACTACAACAGGCTCTGACACATCCCTCGGATCAGACCTGCTCAGAACCAAGAGAACCGATGGATCCGAGGCAACTGCTCTTGACTCTCTCAGATGAGAGACTTCGGATCTGTAGACAATGCCCCCATCATCGGATGCATGGGTGTCAGCTCCGGAGCCTTGGATCTGGGGGTAGGAACCGACAGCATCGGATCCGAAGACTTGGAGTCCAATCCGGGGTGGGACTCCCTAGAGACTCTGGGACCAGAAGCTCTCAGATCCGACATCACCCCTGCTGGAGTTGGATCCGAGGACTTTGGATACGACAGCTGGGGTCACTTGGAAGGAACCTCCTCACCTGGAGGAACCTTCTTTGCCCCTGAAGGGCCTGCTTTGGTCTGGATATCAGTTACCAGGGGGATCCCCTTTTACTAAACCTTTAATCAGCAATTTGTTTCGGTGGTTGACCAGGGCTCTGAGCTTGAAGGCAGTGCAAATACCCCACTCAACCTCCAGATGGTCGCTGCCAAACGACACTCCTTGTGTGAGTCAGAAACAGGCATTTTCCGACCACACGAGGAGCATCTTTTGAAACACAAGGGTTTGTCCACCATGTATCAAACCCCAACAACACTGCCAAAGGAAAATCCGTAAACCTGAGTCCAAACACAAGTGGAGATCAAAAACCCCCCAACAAATCCATCCAAGACTAGAAAACCCCAATTAGGTACTAACCAACAAACAATTCAAAAATCACACCAAACAAGCTACGTTTACTAAGGTTATAGCAACAGCTAAACCCCCAAGACAAAAGGGTGCCAAACAAAAAAAAAATAAACATCCAAACTGGGAGGGGGGGGGGGGCAGGAAAAAAGAACAATAGCCGAACACTGCTATTCAAAGGGAAACCTAAATAAAAGGGAAAATTCTCAAGAAAAATATAACCTACTTACTACCCATGAGGAGCTGAGCAATCTGTGTCTGTCTAGATCAAGCGGCAAACGAGATCTTAGGGGTTAGAGGGCAGCAAAGCATCATGGGAGGGGAGGAGCTTGAGCTAAGCTGTTTGTCTGAGTATGCCAGCTCAGATCCAATATCGGATCCAAGGCCCTAACGTGATGAATGGTGACTAAGATAACATCAGATCTCAAATTTTCCCTAGACATCTGTCACTGAAACCCTTCCAAGCTTCCCAACTGCACTACAGGCACTGAGCGGCATTGCCACACTTATCATCCATAGCCTTCAACAGAACAAACTCCTTTATTACTCCTAGGACAAAAACTAGTCAAACTAGCCCACTCCCTTCCCTAATAGTACATACGGTAAAAACCTGCTATAATGGATGAGCAGTTTTCCATCATTTTACCAGCCAACCTAATTGACATGGGCATTCTGAGGCAATGTAGTAACTATCTCATGTATACTGACAACTACTTATTCCTACAAAAATACCCATGTGGCAGATGCAATTATACTATGAAACTGGAATCGATTCTCTCACGTAACAACATACTGGACATCAAAACAGGATGTCAACACACACACACACCACCTCTCACAGAAAATGAGGTCATGACACAAACTGGCATACAATAAGGTACACACTAGAAGCCTACCAAAACATCAGAGACCTCCCAAACGTAAACTACTTGCACACACTGCTATGCAAACAGAAACCACTACACATATCACATACACCAGCATCTTAGTAAATAAGCCCCTAAGGCAAAACACCTCAAAACCTACCATCTTGATCATAGCTAACTCCATAGTGAGACACACGGATGCCCCCTCACCAGGGTAGACAAGGAGAACGTCATGGTCAGCTGCCTGTCAGGTGCCAGGATCAGTCAAATCACACATGCACTCATGTCACTTAAAAAGTTATGCATTTACCATAATGTTCCATTTGTTGTCCATCTTCATTTACCCTTGACCTGTGGGTTTGGTTCCAAAAATTGGAAACGACTTAGTCATTACTATAGTCCACGAGGACCAAAAACTTTCCAGCTTAAGTCCTACCCAGAATGCTCTTCTCCCAATTACCTCATATCGAGTTTGCAGACAGAAAAGGACAGAAATTATGATCCTAATAATACCTTCATGGAGACCATCTCTGGCATCATGAGTGAAAAGATTAATACCTAGGACCATAACTCATTCCACCAAGAGGTCTGAAAGGAAGAGGGATAGAGGGTGGGGAGTCAAGGATAAAGGAAGATGGACAAAACAGATGGATTGTTATGCAAGTACATAACTTCTTTACCTGATGTTGTCCATCTTCATTTATTCCTTGACCTGTGGGACAGAGTCCCCAGGTACCTTAGATCTTCGGAGGACTCACTGAAGGATATTCCTCAGCACCACAGAACCAAATGATGCTCTATCCCTAGAGACAAAATACAATTTATAATGAGTAATAAAGGTATGTGGGGTAGCCCATGTTGCTGCTGCACAGATCTCATCCTTGGAAGTGTTAGATTGGAACATTGCTGAAGTAGCGACTTCTCTGGCAGAGTGTGCCTTAACAGGCCAAGGTAATTCAACTTTCCTCTTGTTGTATATAAAGGAAATGCAATTTTTTAGCCAAGTGACTTTGGTAACTGGGTTGCCCATTTTAGTACTTGCAAAGGAAACAAACGGCTAATCAGACTTTCTTTTGATCTAAGAAGACAGAAGCGTAATTGTCTATGAACGTCTTAGTAAATGCAAACAGTACCCCCCCTCCCTTTGAGTAATTGGGAAAAATACTGATAGATTGATTGCCTGACCGATATTCTTTTCTGACACCACCTTTGGCAAAAAGGAAGGGTTTGTTCTCAGTGAAACCTTGCCTTTGTGGAATATCAAATAAGGAGGTTTACAAGGTAAAGCTTGAATTTCAGAAATCCGTCCAGCAGAAGAATTTCAGAAATCCGTCCGGCAGAAGTTATTGCTACCAAAAGTATAGTTTTCCAACACAAGAATATCAAGTTGCAATTGGCAGCAGGCTCAAAGGGGGAATGAACTACTGTTTATAATACTAAGTTTAAATCCCAAGATATATATGGATCCTTATAAAGGGGTTTTAACATCAAGGTCCCTTTTAAAATTGCTTTGCAAAGTCTAAGAGAAATTAAAGAACATTCTTTAAACCCACTATGAAAATTTGAGACAGCCACTAGTTGAACCCTGATGGTAGAGGAAGAGGCCCCTGCTTCAAACAGTAAAGCTAAGGATTATAAGATTTTATCAATAGGAGCAGAGAAGGGGTCAATGTTATTCTCATGAGTCCAGAAGGAAAATTTCTTCCATTTACTATTGTTGAGTTTTCACATGGAAGGCTTGTAGAAGGCCAAAAGAATCCTATGAACTGGGGAAGAAAGTTTATTACACCTAGCAATCAATGGAAGACATCAGCTTGAGGTTTTGAACTAATCTGTTTGAATGGGATAGGAGATCTGTATCTGGATCCAGAGTCCACAGTCATTGAAGCATATAAGGCCAAAGAAAGAGGAACCAAATCTGTTGAGGCCAGAAGGGAGCAATGAGGATTACTTTCCTCTTCAACCAGATCGCTTTCTTTAGAAATTCAGGAATTAATAGGTAGGGGGGAGGTGTACAGGAGTCCAGAGGGTCAATCCTGCATGAGCGGGTCTCTCAGGGACCCCCCCCCCGAGGGGGGATGACGAAGGCAAAGTAGCTGCTGCTGCACTTGATGTTTAGAGAGGATACAAAAAGGTTGTAGCAAGGATGGCCCCAGTGACAAAAGATCTTTTTCACCATGCTGGGATTGAGAGACCACTCGTGAGGTAGAAGAATGCATCTGCTCAGTTTGTCTGCTATCACACTGGATCTCCCTGAAAAATGTGTTGCTATCAGAAAGTGGTTTGAAGAGATTGCCCCCTGCCCGACTCTGAGTGCTTCTCAACAAAGGGGGTATGATATGGTTCCTCCGTTTGTTGATGTACCAAACTACCAACATATTGTCCATTTGAACCGCAATCGTTCTTAGAGGGAGGGTAGTTTGAAAGGCCTGCAATGCTAAAAGCACTGCTCGCAGCTCTAGAACACTGACATGCAAGCTGGCCTCCAAGAGGTACTAAGTGCCTTGGACCATCTTGCCCAGATAATGCCCCCCCATCCCATCTGGGAGGAGTTTATGGTCACTATTGCTTAAGGCTGTTACAGGACAAAGGTCCGGCCCAGGAGAATTTCCTCCGACTGGATCCAGCAAGTTAGGACTTCCTTGCAAAGGTTAGTAATCAAAATCTGGTATAACACTGTCTGATACAAAATGGACCACAGGGATGCTAGAAGCCACTGCAATATTCTGATGTGATATCTTACCAGGGGAACTAACGCGATGATCGCCTCCATTGAACCTAGAGCTTGCAGAACTAGCTGTGCGGATACTGTTCTGCTTCTGATAATTTTTGTCACTTGGTTTTTGATCTTTTGCAATCTCAGGTAAGGTAGAGAGGCTATGCAAGCATTGGTATTTAGTACTGCTCCTATTAATTCTATATTCTGAGTTGCAGTTAGATGTGATTTTTTTGTAATTTACAGTAATTCCCAGGTTGGCGCAGGTCTGGAGAACATAGTTTCATGCTTGTTCTAGAAGATGCCTGGTGGAAGTGGTAATGAGACAGTTGTCTTAAGTACAGAAACACCCAGAATCCATGCAGTCTCAAGTGAGCTGCTACTACAGCCATGCACTTGGTGAACACCCTGGGGGCTGTGGCGAGACCAAAGGGTAGGGCTCTAAACTGGTAATGACTGGTCCACAGGCGAAAGTGGAAAAATCTCCTGGAACGTTTGTCCATTTTGACGTGGTAATACGCATCCTGGAGAACTACAAAGCACATCCAATCATCTTTCCCTAGAAATGGGAGAACAGACTGAACCGTGGCCATCTGGAATTTTGTTTGTCGAACTGATTTGCTCAAAACACTTGGATCCAAAGTTGGTCTCCAGTCCCCTGTCTTTTTTGGCACTAAAAAGAATCTTGAGTAAATTCCGGATTCTATCTGGTCTGGTGGGACCTCCTGGATAAGTCTTTTTTTCTAGCAGTTTCTGAATTTCTAGTGGTTCCCGCTGACTGGGTGGAATGACTGGAATTTTCTTGCAACTTTGGGGAGGCAGAAAGAATGGTATGGAGTAACCTCTGGTTATAATCTTCTGCACCCAAACATCGGAAGTAATCTGAAGCCAGGTGTTTTACTCCAGGGATAAACATCCCCCGAGTACCTCTAGAGGAAGGGAATCAGGCTTCCTTTCAGGAGCTCTGGCAGGGTTTGCCTAGAAAGGTATCTCTGAAATCCTGACTTTGCAGGCTACCTCTGCTATGTGGACAGAGTTTCTCATTAAAGCTTCCCCTCTGCCCCTAGGAGAGACAGTACCACGTGTGTTTTGGCGAGCCCCTTGGGACTTTCTGAACCACATTTTCCCCTCACTTCTGGTTCCTCAAAAAGGACCGTTAAGGAGTAGAAAAATGTACACCCCACTGCAGAAATGGTCTTTCCATCCTTTTCACACTTGGACAACATTTCTTGAACTTTAGGGCCAAACAAGGACTATCAATCAAAGGGGCCATTGATGAATGAAGACTTGAATGGCTTCACAAATTCGCACAAGTGCATCCAGGCAGGTCTCCTTATGGCTACTTAAGATTCTATTGCTCTAGTCGGCTCTTCGGCTGCATGTGCTATGAGCCTCATGGATGAACTGGAAATGGACTCCAGGGTGGCCAACTGAGAAGCAACCTTGTCTTAGACTTCATCAGATATGGTTCTGCCAGGGTATCTGATAACTCCTTAATCAGATCCCTCTGGAGTCTGGTGAAGTGTGCCACAAAGTTCATTCAAAGACAACAATGCAAAGGTCGATGAAGAGTAAACCCGCTTTCAAAACCTATCCATCACCCGACACTCTACTGGGAGGATGGATAGTGGAACTTTTCTCTGCCAGTTCCTTTTCTGTGGCTCCCACTACTACCATGGCATTGACCGGTAATCCCTTTGCCCAAAATTGATGGCCCTCTGGTACAGTTAAAATTTTGTCTGGCCTCTTGGGAATAAGTTCTGTGGTAGCAGGAGCCTTCCACACCTGCTGCAAGATCAACTTAATGAGCTCATCAGCAGGCGGAGTAACCCTGGTGGTAGATGGTCAAGCACCGAAGGCCTGCAGGTACATTAATTCCTCTGAAGAGGGCTTTTGAGATGTCCAGCCACCCCTCTGTTTAAGGATCTCAAGGATGTCTCCAAATGACACATCTTCCGGAAGTGAATGTGGGGAACCCTCCCCTTCATCAAAATCGGTGTCCTCTGTGATGGGTTCCTTTGGAGAATCTAAGTGTTTCCTGTTACACTTCCTCTTCCGAGGAACCTACTCAGTGGGGCAATCTGGAGAGATGGCAGAAGAGGTAAATATCTGAATAGGTGCCTCCTGTGGCTTCAGTGCTCGCTGTCCAGGTGTTGAGACTAGAGGAAGCTCTGGACAAAAGGAAGGATTGGGGAACTGCTTTGACAGGGAAGGAGCTGACTGGGTGCCCACAGTGGACAGGGCCTTCTCCATGGTCTGGAAGGCTGGCCTCCCCCCTGAGGAGGGAAGGGAGCCCAGACCCAAGAAAGACTGCACTGAACCATGGTTACTCCATGCTCTGAAGAAGCACTCACTGAAGCTGAAGTCAGGGTAGAGCTAATGTGTGCCAAACTCCTATGTTGCAGAGACAGCTCTGAAAACACCAGAGTCAAGTCCCACCCTCAGAACTGACAGCGTAGCCACAACCCCAAGAGTTCTCAGGATCTGACATAGCTGAAGAACTCAGGGTAGAAATCTATACTGAAGATGCAGATCTTGTCAGAATTGAAACAGTTGGTGTAGAGAAACTCAGAGTCGGCAACTCCAAGGCCTCAGGGGAGGTTAGAGAAGGAAGAGTAGGAGGGGATCACAGAAGGGGATGGAACTGAGGACACATCTGCCAGTTCCCTTGCTGCAAGAAGCTAATCCAGCAACCTCAACACATCCATTTCTGTCAGGCTCTTAACTGGATAGAGGGGGATTTTGGTCTTTCCAAAAAGGGGCTGGGTAGCTGACCAGCAAAGGGAACTATGGATGGGGAGTACCTGGTCCTAGGTCTATCCAAGAAATAAAATTCAGTGCATTCAGCTGCAACTGAAGATATTGGTGTTGAAATGGAAGACAGCAATGAGGCTGTCAGCTCCATGTGCTGATCTAATATATGTGTTGATAATTCCAACACCGATGGAGAAGAGTCTTTTGGTGCCGAGATCAGCACTGAAGTATCCTTTGTAGAAACTGTGGGTTCCGCAGTAGCAGAGTGAACCAAGTTCTAAGTTTTTTGGCCCTTGGTGCCAAGGGAGAAGCTGGCACCAATCAACTCCTCTTTTTTGGTTTGTCTAATTTAGAAGAGGATGATGATGAGGAATGGGAAGAAACATCCTTTTGTTTTTGCCAGAAAAAACAGATAAGGCCTTCTCAAAAGATTTATCATCTCCTTTAAAAGCAATTTATTCTTACTTTCTACTAGGGACTGGTGACTAAAGGCATAACAGACTGAAAATCCTCTTGCAAATGCACTGGACCCACGCAATACACACAAAGACTGTGTCCACTGGAATTGCCCATCTGACGGCCACACTCCTGACATTTTTTAAAACCAGAGGTGCCTTTGTCAGCCATAATCTAAACTAAATGATGCAAACAGAGCCAAATTTAACCAATAAGCAGAAAGAGAGAAAGAGGCTACCATCAATGGTAGACGACAGTACCGAAGGTACAGAAGGCTATCTGCAAAGGTAGATATACTACAGTGAGTGTAGGAAAAAATAAAATAAAAGATAGTACTACTACTTTTTTTTTTTTACTGGAAGAAAATGGAAACAAATAAGGACCACCAAAGATACTAGGGCAAAATACACAGAAGTGTATTAGGGAAGGACGGAGAGAAGGCGTAAAGGTTATCGCAAAAAAAAAAAAAAATGGGTAGGTTGTAGAAGGAAAGATCACAAAATATATAAAGAAAAGAAATAACCTTAGGTCTATCCAAAAATTTGAAATACAACAAAGAAATGAAACTTGGCTAAAGAGCAAGTTGTTAACGCGTCTGTCACAGGAAGAGGCAAACAAAATCTAAGGTAACTGAGAGAGAATCATTCTGGGTAGGACTTAAGCTCGAGAGTTTTCCGTCCTCGTGGGCTGTAGTAACAACCGAGTCAGTTTCAATATTCGGAACCGGACCCACAGGTCAAGGAATAAATGAAGATTGATGACATCAGATCAAAAAGTACCGTTAAGGGTCTGTCATAATCCATGTTGGGGTGAATGGCTTGAGATGTACCTCTCTGCACTACATAAAGAGATACGTGTCTGAATTCTCAGATTACATATCCCAGGTAGGTATGACTCTAGCCCTGAGCAGCACTCTACCTTTACCCAGGATGATGCCACAATATAAACAAAGAATGATAGACTTCAACAACTGGCTTAGCTTGTGGTGTCAATCCAGGTGGATCCAGTATCCATCATAAAGACATGGTCAACAGGTCATGCTGTTTTGCCAGAGATGGTATGCACCTGTCTCCTCTAGGCTTTCAGATACTGGCAAAGGCACTAGCATCCCTCATAGTATCTTTTTTGCGCAATGTCAAAACAACAAAATTTCTGATGTAACAAAATCCACTCGAGACAAACTCAAGGTTCTGCTGCTTAACATTAGGAGTCTAAACATGAAACTGCACTTCCTGGAAGCACTCCTCACCTAGGTAGATGCAGACATCCGTGTACCCATCTTTATTAAAGTCATGCACATCTCGAGAGTGGTCAAACAGTACGACTCTCTCAAACTACTCCATGCCCAATTAACCATAGGCAAAATACTCTACCACATCATTGCTAGCTATAGGTCCCCCCCCACCATGAACCAAGAAAAGTACACCACCTACCTGGACTTACTGGAGTCACTCGCCATACAGACCAACACCTTAGTCATGGGAGATTTCAATTATCCGTCCATCCACTGGGTGACATACATGAGCATGCTAGCTCGGAGGTTCCTGGACTTTGCCAATACAAATGCTCTGGAACAGATAGTCTGCACCCCCACAAGGAGCTCAAATGTCCTAGATATAATGCTCACCAAACATTGGAGATTCACTGCACTCTCCTCTGTGTGATGCCCTCCCTGGTAAGGTTGGTCCATAAATCAGTCTTGTTAAAAGTAACTAATGAACATGTCACCAATAAAGGAGAAAAAAAAAAAACTAAAAATCCTTTCCAAGGCATACTAGGATCTACTAAGAGATGGTATAAAAAGTTTTATGCCCCCCACAATCACAGACAACAATGACTCCTATTGCAGGGGTATACACAAATGCCCTGTGTAAACACTTAAGCAACTGTATTGACTCGGCTATACCTGCCTGAATTAAAACCAGGTCCTCCAGAAAAACCCAAGCCCCCCCTATTGGACCTCAAGTATAAACAGGTTATACAACAAAAGGAAGAAACTGATGTCCAAGGACAAGAGGAAATGGACTCAGTACAGGAAGAATTCCCTCCACAGCTTGAACAAGCAAATTATAAATCTTGTAAAGTCTTTTAAAGCTAATTACAAGGCTAAAATAGCATCCCTAGCTAAGGATAATCATAAGGCATTCTTTAACTACGTCCGAAATCTAAAACGAAATGCCCAGCTATGTGCCAAACTGGAAATAAATGGTCCCACTCATACTATACCGAGGAAATTGCCAGCTTGCTAGCTGAAAGATTTGATGTAACCTTCACCCCCGTGTCCCCACCAGTGATACCTCACAGCATACTGGACACTAGTCTTCTGCCTAGTATCTCTAGAGATCAGGTTATATCTACACTCTCCTAGGCCAAAAACACTGCCTTAATGGGACCAGATAACATCCCAGGTTGCTTATTTAGCAATCTAAAACAGGACCTAGCAGACCCACTTGGCACCTGAGAACAGGCTTTGCTCCAGCAGAGTAGAGAACAGCAGCAGTAATCCCCTTGCACAAAGAGGAGTCATAAATCGACCCTGGGAACTACAGCCAAGTAAGTCTGACCAGCCTCATCTGCAAGGCTATGGAAAGACTCATCATGGACCTTATCAACAAGGACATAGGCAACCTTCAAACTCTAGACCCAACCAAGTCTGGCTTCGTTAAGGGTAGATCATGCTTATTAAACCTAGTAGACTTCTTCGAGAAAGTCACCAAAGTCCTGGATGAAGGTAAGACAGTCCATACTTTTACACAATCCCCACTCGGGTATCATTGAGAAACTCTCCCAGCTGGGGATTAAACTTTCTGTCACTAGATGGGTAGCCAATTGGCTCACCGACAAAGCACATACTGTCAAAGTTGGTGACTCCACCTCAACTCGTAGACCCATAGTCAGTTTTCTTACCACAAGGATCTGTGCTGGGCCCTTTACTGTTTGGAATCTATTTCTCAGAAGTCCAGACTAAAGTAGATGGCCTTTGCCTTATCAATTTCACTGATAATTGCAAACTAGTCCCCCAACAATGTTAACATATTACAGGAGGGGCTTATACACACAAATTTATTTTTTTATTTTATTTTTACCCTTGTTGACTGGGTGGTTATCCCTTTTTCAGCTGAGGCCTGGGGGGAAAAGCCCCAAGATACAATGACACTTATAGTCAATTATGATAAGATAAAAAATATACATACATTCGAGATACACTGATATTAACATAAGTAGAAAATATACAGACTTAGACATCTGAACTGCACATAATAACATAAGTAAAAAATAGCAGGTATAAAATTAGGTTGCTACATACACAGTCTTAACATATAAAGAAGGCAATTTGTACCTAGTACAATTTTTGGTGTCTAACACTAATAAAGAGAATTTGTCAAGTATAGCTTAAATGGTTAAGTACGACTGTTTAAGAAACTTAGTTTAGTCAAAAGAAGTACTAAAAGATAATATTCTATTATGGAAAGGAGTAATTGTTAAGGGGAGAGGAGGAGTATTACATGAAAGATGACTTGGTAGGAAAGTGACCAAGTGTAAGATTAGTCTGGTAGAAATTAGGAGTATTATGAGAGATAGTATTATTCAGTCGGGATTAAGACAGGAGCAGAGCCATGATTTTGCTAGATGGATCTTGAGAAAACTTTAAATACATGGGGGTTTTGCAGTGGAAACTATTGGCTAAGGGGTCTCTTACATATTCTACAGACACTACTGGAGAAAAGAAAGTCTCCGTGGAAGTTATTATATCTAGTTAACTGTAGAAGAAATTTATCAGAGGATCTGAGTTGTCTGGTGTTAGATTGGATTTTAAGTAGGTTTTGAAGAGCTGGGCATTTTTTAGGTTGATATATTATCTTGTGGGCAGTAGTAAGTTGGGTGTATATAAGGAGGTTGGGTAGTTCTAGCCAGTTCAAATGCTGTAGTGCGATACAGTGGTGCTCTCTATATGGGGAGTTGTTAGTGAATTGGGCAAATTTATTATAGCATGCCTCAAGTTTTGTTAGCTCAGTTTTCTTCAGGTTGGTGCAAATGGCAGAGGCATATATAAGGGGGGGCAATAAATGTGTCCTAGCAATAGATCGCCTTGAGAAATCCATAATATATGGTTTTGTTCTATACAGGGAGCTGAGTTTGATATTAACCTTTTTAATGACAGTTGCCACATGTTTATCAAACTTAAGGTTGTAATCAACTGTGATACCAAGAAGTTCGGTGTGTGTTACTGGCTTAATCTTAGTGTTACTTAAGGAGTAGATATGGAAAGGTATATGCTGGTTTGAGGGTTTGCTGCTTATGAATAGCATTAGTTTTATTTTGTTAGGGTTGAGTATTAACTATGAACTGGCAAGCCAAGATTCAACAGCATTGAAAGAGAGCTTTTTTTTTTGTGGAGTTCAGAGAGGGAGGATGCTGCACAAATAAGTGTGGAGTCATCTGCAAATTGTATTATTTTTGCTGAGTCAGTTGCGGAATGGAGTTTATTTGTAAAATGTTACATAAGAGCAGACCTAGGATTGAACCCTGTGGTACAACTAGTGTAACGGGTAATGTAGGAGAGAATTTGTTATGCCATGTTACTGCTTGTTGTCAGTCTGGTAGGCAGTCTTGGAACCACTGAAGAGCAGAGTGGCTTAGTCTGATGCCAACGCCACAGTCTAAAACTTTATGCAAAAAAGTGCATTATCATCCCTTTTGGCAAGGTGGAATTTCGTGCTAATTACAATATTGACAGTACCCCCAAGTTCAAACCCAGTGACACGAGATCTGGGAACACAGGTAAATATCAGTCTGAACTCTAACCAACAAGTTTCCACAGTAGTAAGGAAAGCCTTCTACGTTGTGCATCTCATAAGTAAGGGCATTGCATCTAGGTCTAAGGATGTTATAACTCCACTGTACACGACCCTTATCAGACCATTAATAGCATACAATGCTCCCTTCTGCATATACCTCACCAGACACCTGCAGCAGATGGAGAGACCACAGAGGCTTCTCACCAAGAAAATACAGGGCCTCCAAACCATGACTTACATGGGCAGACTAAAAGCCCTGTCACTATACTCTATATCATATAGGCTGCTGAGAGGCAAATTGTGTCTGGCCTACAGGGCAGTCTCTGACCCTGCCATAATGGATATGCTGTGCATTCACAAGTCAAATCACACAAGAGTTACTCGCTTTAGGAATTTTAACCTAGCCTGTGACATTAACAGAACATGCTGGAGATACAGATGCATCTCCCAGAGATTGCCGCTACTCTGGAATAAACTTCTAATTCACATGAAGCAGAGTTCCTCATTAACTTTATTCAAGTGCAACCTGGACAAATGGATGGGAGACCACAAATTCACAATGGGGGTGGCACCCATATCCCTCATAGATAGGGGTCAATGTCTGTCTTAGACTCACTCTGCGAATTATGTCCATCTAACCAAAGACAATTGAGGCAATCTGGGATTAACATGGCTAGACTTGTAAAGACAAAGTACAGTTGTGTACACTTACCATAAATGTAGATGTTCAAGTGTATTCACTGTTGCAGTTAGAACCTGTGGGCTATCCCTGCTGTAGTAGTCCTTGGCCAACCCGAATACCAGAGTCAAAATTTTTTTTGCATCGGCTGCAGTCGCCTGTAGTCTGACGTCAGGTCATCAGTGCTATAAAACAAGGCAGCCTATGTCATTACATCAGTTTTTCTTGTCCAACCCATCAGAAGCACAAGGAAATAAGGTAAGGTGGTTCTGGTGACTAAAAGCCACCATGGGAAGCTTATGTTCCCCTAGGGAAAGAGGATATAAGGGGGATGAAGGGAGGGAAATCAGGACTGCAACAGTGAATACACTCGAACATCTACATTTATGGTAAGTGTACTGTGTTATTTGTGTTTCACTGTTGCAGTCATCACCTGTGGGAGGATACCCAAAGCTGAGGAGTGGGGGTGGAAGGATAGGTTAGTGCCCCAGGCATGGGTCAAGCAAGCCCTGCAGAACTGCAGGGGCAAACCCTGCCCTAGACTTAGAAAAAAGAGGTAGGTGGTAATGCTTTGTAAATGTATGGACAGAGGTCCAGGTGGTAGCTTCCAAGATGCCCCTGGTGGGGACTCCTCTGAGGAAGGCTGTGGAAGTGGAGGCTGCCCTAGTGGAATGGATACGAACAGACTTGGGGGGGGGGGCTCCCATGTAGTCTGTAGCAGAAATGGATACAGTGCGATATCCATTTGGAAATGGTTGGCTTGGAAATGGGCTTACCCTCTGCCCCTGGGGCAAAGCTGACAAGCAGCTGGTCTGTTTTTCTGAAGGGTTTAGTATGGTCCAGATAATATCGGAGTTGTCTGTGTACATCTAGTGAGTGCAGAATTCTTTCCCCCTAGTTTTGAGGGTTGGGAAAGAAGGTGGGTAAGGTGTATGGCCTGGGTGAGGGTTATATCAGATACCACCTTGGGCATAAAGGAGGGGTTAGCCCTCAGGGAGTCCCTGTCTGCATGGAAAATGATGAAGCGCTCAACAGCCATGAGTCCCTGAAGTTCTGAAACCCTTCTGTCTGAGTTGATAGCTAGTAGGAAGGCAGTCTTCCAGGAGAGGTACTTCAAATTCTGTTGAAGCAGCAGTTTCAAAAGGAGGTAAGGTTAGTTTTTCTAAAACATAATTCAGGTCCCAGGCTGGCATGGGAGGCCTTATGGGAGGTCTGATATTATAAGCCCCTCTGAGAAATTCTTTAATCAAAGGATGAGCGAAGAGGAGTAGGTCTGAATCGTAATGGGCTGAAATGGCTGAGGCATGGATTTTAACAGAAGAGAAGGAGAGGCCACTTTTGAGTAACTTGGCTAGGTAATACAAGATAAGAGGGATGGAAGGATGAGAAGGTTCTGGACTGGCTCCAGGAGCAGAATCTTTTCCATTTCCCTGCATAAGATTTTCTGGTGCTGGGCCTTCTGGCCTCTGTGATAATATCTAGGACCTGTTTGCTTAACAGAGACTCCTTGTTAGCTTTTAAAGGATAATCCATGCTGAAAGATTGAGAGTCTGCAAGTCTTGGTGCAGTATCACCCCCTCCCCACCTGGGTCAAGAGGTCTGCGATCAGAGGAAGCTGCTTGGGGGGCTGTAAAGTCAGGCTGAGCAGTAAGGGGTACCAATGCTGTCAATCTGGAGCAATGAGGATGGCCTTTGGCTTTGCCTCCCTTATTTTGATCAGTACCTTGGAAATAAGAGGCAGAGGAGGGAGCGCATACACAAAGAGGGAGTGCTAGGGGAAGGTCATGGCATCCACCTTCCATGCTAGGAGGTGATGCTCCCTGGTACAGAACTTTTGCAGCTGGTGGTTGAGGTGCAAAGCAGAGAGATCCACCTCTGGGATCACCCACTCCTGAGTGATTTGCAGAAAGATTTCCCTGTTGAGCTGGCATTTGTGGGGGTCCAGTAAGTTTCTGCTTAGGTGGTCTGCCAAGGTGTTGTTGACCCCTGGTAGGTATTGGGCAACTAGGTGTAGAGCCATGGAGGTGGCTGTCAGCCAGAGGTTCATGGCTAGCCTGCACATAGGGTAAGATTAGGTCCCCCTTGCTTGTTAATTACCATATTACTGTGGTGTTGTCTGTTTTTATACAGAGAACCCCTGGCCTGAGATGGGGTTTGAAGATGCCAGAGCCTTTTGTACTGCCATCATTTCTTTCTGATTGATGTGTAAGGGAAGGTGGTAGGCATCCCAAAGACCTTGGATGCACCTGCCTGCTAGGTGAGCACCCCCAAGCAATGTCTGCGGCGTCGGTGGTGATGGTCTGGCCAATAGGGCAACGGATGAAGGGAAGACCCTTGTTCTTGGCACAGGCCTCTGCTCACCAGAGAAACTCGGGCCTTATACATGGGATTACAGGGAGAGAGGTCTCTAGAGACTGTGGGTGCTAACACCAAAGGTTCTTTAGATACCACTGAAGTTTCCTCATATGAAGCCTGGCTAGATGGATTAGAAGGATGCAAGATACCATGTAGCCCAGGGCTTGCAGGAACTTCCTTGAAGTGAGGTGACTTCTGGAAGCCAGCTGGGTAAAGTAGAGCAGCAGGAAGTTATGCTTTTCTGGAGATAGGAAGGCCATTTGGGATGCTGTATCTAGCAGGGCTCCCACGAAAATGATCTTCCTGGTGGGAGTTTGCTTTAATTTCTTCTTGTTGATATTGAACCCTAAGGAAGTTAGGAGGTTTTTGACAAAGAGAAGGTCCTGGAGCAGCTTTTCCTTGCAATCTGCCTGAATGAGGCAGTCGTCCAGGTAAGGGTAAATCGGTATATTTCTCTGCCTGCAAAATGCTATGGCCAGGGCTAAGCATTTGTGAATACTCTGGGTGCAGTAGATAAGCCAAAGGGCAACGCAGAGAATTGAAAGTGTTATGATCCCGGTCTGAATTGCAGGAATTTCCTGCAGGATTCCCTGATGGGGATGTGGAGGTAGGCATCTTTTAGGTCTAGGGGCACTAGCCAGGCATTTTTTTGTTAGCATAGGCAGCAGCTGCTGCAAATTTAGCATTTTGAATCTGGGGACCACCAGGGAGGTGCTCAGAATGGATAGATCCAGGATGGGGCACCAAGTGCCTTCTTTTCTAGGGACAAGGAATAGTCTGGAATAAAAGCCTTTGCCTGTTTGTTCTGAGGGGACAGGTACTACTGCCCCATGGAATATGAGAGTTTGGACCTGTTTCAATGCCTCTGCCAACTGCCTTGGAGGTAAGTCTGGGTACCCCTCTTGGAATTGTGAGTTCGCTGAAGGAGAATTTGCATCCCTGAAAAATGATCTTTGAGACCCACTGGTCCTTTGTTACAGAAAGACAATTTTCTTTGAAGAGGAAGAGCCTTCCTCCTAGCTTTTGGTGAGTGAAGGGAGGGCAGAGGGTGGAGGGGGAGTCATTGGGAGTTTTTGCCAAAGAAGAGTGGCTTAGAACTCCCTGCCTTTGGGGCGGAAGTGGTCGACTGTTTGCTTCTCTGCTGGCCCTGGGATAGGGGCCTGGATGGTCTGTCCCTGCAGGGCTTACCTTGGCTCTGTCTACTAGGTGCAGGTAAGGACCAGTGCTTAGAAGGAATGTTCCTGCTGAACCTGCGAGGTTGAACCTGAAAGAAACCTTTTACTGTTTGCCCAGATTTTGCTTTGTCTTCCATCTTTTTAAGCACCTCTTCTGCTTTTACTCCAAACAAGCAGTCCTCATTCAGGGGTGCATCAATAAGTTTAGACTTGACATGATCAGGGAGAGGGTGTTCCTTCAGCTATGCATGTCTCATAATGATATATCCTGACACTGCTGCCCTGCTAGAGGCTTCTAGGGCATCATATCCACAACGTAACGAGTGTTTGGCCACTTGACAAGTAGAGTGCAGTAAAATCTGCTAACTCTTTTGAATTGGCACAGTCAGGAAAGGTAGAAATCTTTTGTTTTAATAGTTCCAAAGTGTGTTGTTGATATTTTAACATATGGAACTGACAGTTAAGTGCTCTGACAGCTAAGGCTGCACAGGTGTATACTTTTTTTACCCCACCTGTCCAGAGCTCTGGAATCCTTGTCAGAAGGAATAGGATTCTTGGTAGAACTAGTCTTAGCTCCTTTAGGTCCCTGTGTAATGACTTCTGGGTCTGCAGCAGGATTTCTGTACAGGTATTTGTGAGAATCCGGTACTCTGTAATACCTGTTAGGTTTACTGGGAGCAGGTGGCAGGGCATCAGGGACTAAGCTGGATTCATGGAAAACATCATCCACCACTTCTAAAATAGTGGCGATGGCCAAGGGTCTGTGCTAGGGCAGGTTCAGAAACTCTCTAAGTCTTTTCTTAGATTGGGGGGGGAAGTCCTGAGATTCCCATTGGTAATGTTCCCTGAGGGTGTGAAGGGTTTCCCCAAAGGAAAGGTCCTCTGGAGGGGAGGCAGAAGGGATGGATTCCTCCGCATCTGAATCCTCATAAGCAGTCAAAGGTTGCAGTTCCTCTTCAAAATCTAAATAGTCAGATTCCTCAGAATCCTGTTCTGTCATAATTTCTGGAGAAGGGTGCCTTTTTCTTTTAGAAGTTGTGGTCTGACTACCTCGGATAAGGGAAATGAGATCCTTCACCATTTTAAGCATTTGTGCTTGGGGTGGAGAAGCAGGAGCAAGATGGTGGCTAGAAGCAGAGTTTCTAGGAGTGGCCCGGCTTCTAGGCCTGAGAGAATCCGTCGGTCTGAGAGAAATGCTAGTTGGATGAGAAGACGTTAGGTTTTGTCTAGATTTGATAGTGCGAAAGGCCTCCTTGGAAGCTGGTGCCTGCGTCGCAGCTCCGGACCCAACGGAGGCAGAGACAACTAAAGGCTCGGAAGACAAAGAAGATTTCTGTGGCATAACGGACTATGAAAGGGTCTTGGCAGCTGCCTGCATAGATATCGAATTGAGCATCAGGGGCTGTGAAAGCGCCTCACTGAATTCCGGAGAACTGACGACCTGCTTAGTGGCAGAGTCGTCAGAAGGCTTAGCCTTGTGTGGTCTGTCTCTATCTTTATCTCTGCATTTTTTCAGCATGTCCACAGATTGTTGGCTGACGGACGCCATATCGGAATGTGAAGATGGAACACGAAAATAACTGTCTACAATAACAGCTCTACAGAGAATGGTTCTTGCATTAAAGAGGGCACAGAACTGGCACAAGTGATGCAGTAAGAATGGAAGTCTCAGTGTGCTTTCCACAGGCAATGCAATTGTTAACTTTTTTGGACACTGGTTAGTGCAAGAAAAAAGGGTCCCCAACAGGGTACTTAGCTTTAGATGTTTTCAGCTGCAGTTCAAATTCTGTTGGCGACCGACCAGCACTCGTGTGAACTGCTTCTACTACGGGCTCCACGGCAAGAAAGACTGATGTAATGACATCGGCTGCCTTGCTTTATAGCACTGATGACTTGATGTCAGACTACAGGCGACTGCAGCCAACACAAAAAAAATTGACTCTGGTATTCGGGCCGGCCAAGGGCTACCACAGCAGGGATAACCCACAGGTGATGACTGCAACAGTGAAACATGAAGAACATCTGATTTTCTTAGGTTTACTCTTAATTGTTCGAATGACTCTATAGATTTTCTGGCTGTTTCCATCTCTATCTGTGGCAATGGTTTTAATACAAAAATTTATAAAAAAAAAAAAAACATGCAAGGTTAATAACAAGTTACATGCAAAATATATGCACCCCAAGAGAGTTAAAGTAAATGCTATGAAAGGTCAGTTCTTTAGGAATGCCCGACTTCATACTAAAGACAGTGAAATGTATGAGGCTTTTGATGTCTTAACTAAAGAGTTTAGACAGAGAGGATACTGTGACTGATATTTTACAGATGCAAAATGATGTGGTTGCTTGCAGACAGCATAGAGCCAGACCATTCTTTGACACCAACAATATGGAATCTGACAGTTGTATAGCGTCAACTCTGAGAATGGACTTAGGATGTGTTTGACTTATTCCAGTGTGTAAAATAGTTAAAAAAAAACACTGGGGTATTTTGATGTCTGACAATAAGTGCAAGAATGTGCTTGATACTCAACTGTGTTTTGTGTTCAAGAATGCCCCTTCACTTACGAAACTGCTCTGCGATAAACCATTAAATATAAAGGATGATTTGAGTAACAGAATAAGAAGAAAGGGACTTTTTCCTGTAACAGATGTAATGTCTGTAGATATACTAGTACTGATGGTTTATTTGTGCATCCAAGTTCCCCACAGGGTTTTTGAGTTTAATTTATTTGCAATTTGTAGCACAAAGAATTTAGTACATCTTTTTATCTGTCAAACCTGAAGTTGTTACTATGTGGGAAAAACTACCAGATGCCTTAAGAGACCAAATCAGGGAACACCTTTACAATATTAATAGGTAAGACATGAAGAATGCTTTAGCAAAGCATGTTGTTAAGGAAGGGGCAGGACACAGTTTTAAATTCATGGTTACTGAAAAGTTACTTGTCACAGATAGGGGGAGATGTTAAAGTTCAGACAGAGAGGTTAGAGAAAAAATGGATTCTTAGACTTGTTGCACATAAGGAAAAAGGGTTAAATGACTTTGTGCCTTTAAAACTTGTGCTTAAATTAAGAGCGTTAAAACACTGATTGATTACTTAATGTGTATATATACCTACTTGGTCTGATGAATTTTACATCTGAAGAAGCAGTGCTTATTAGTGTGAAAGCGCTCATCTTTTGTTACGTATATTTTTTATTTTATTTTACTATTAAAGTGTCACCTTTTCAGCCAGCTTCTGTGGTTTAGTGAATACTCATGGTTTACCTGAAGCGCTATCTTGCTTGTTTTAGTCTCAAGGACCTGAAGTTATTCTACGCTTCAGAAACTACCCTAGGTTCATAGGTGGCTTTACTAGTCCTAACAGTATTTTTTTTAGTTTCCTGGTATTTTTTTTATATCATCCTTGCTATGAGCTTTGGATTTGCTGCATAATTTAAAGATTTTTTTTCCTCTTGTTGTAAAGTTCATTGCTGGCATTCCACCAGGACAGGGGGTGCTATTTCTATGCAATTGTTTACTGACACAATACTCCTTTGTGAAGCAGAATGTTGTCAGAGATGAAGTGTAAGATTTCTGCATATAACTGTATGGGGTTTGCCTGCCTGAAGTCCTTAAATTCAGAGATGTTGGTTTTGAGGGCTTTGTATAGTCTGAAGCAAAAGTCACAAGTTTATGGTGTAACCTACATGGGGAAAGACATACCAAGAAATGATACATGCAGATACCATATTTGAGAGGATTAAATACAGAATAGTACAAGCACAAAGCTTCAAAGGTAAATAAATGTCTATCACTCTGCAGACTTTTACAAGCCTAACCAATAATAAGAGGTCAGAATCAAACTATGTACATGTGAGCTAAAGACCTTAACTATTAAGCCAGCCCTCTCTCCAGCCAAACTCTTCCCCCGTATGCTCTCTCATGGGTTTATTAATTATCTGACCTTGGAGATTCCTTTGTAAGTACTAAAATAAAGGGAGTAGTGTCCAGAGTGGAAAGTTAAGACCAACCTTCAGGACTGCTGTGATTCACCATGGGGTTGATCATGAACTGTACTAAGGGGAACTGCGTTTCCAGTACCTGCTTTGCTGATGCTGCTACTGCAGAACTTTCCAAGACTGCAACCAGTGCTGGATCCTCTGTGTTTAAGTAAAGGTAAGCTGTGAAGAGTAACATTTCATACCCAAATCAGTGAGGACCTGGCACTCCACCTTCATATTTAAATGTGTAGAGAAATTTCAGGTTAAAACAAGAATGACTCTCTTAAAGAAGAAAAGTACAAGTTCCCACTGAAATGGTTTAATTGAAATCAGGAGACCAGAAGTGCCAGCCTACAGGAATGCCACATCCTGCTGCTAAGGCCACACCTTTTGCAGCACTACACATCACACAGATAATAAGGCTGCCACAAGGAACTTCTCTGCTACACACTGTATTTCCTCTGTCACGCCTCTGTGGAAATATGTACTGTGGGTCAAGTAGTTCAATGCCCACAGAGATAAAGGGACAGACAAAAATCTGCTCATTACACTGAAGTCCATGCCTGCTGTACGGGCAGCAATACTCTGATGTGTAGGTGCCTTTCAAAGAAATGCTATGAAATATAGTAGTATCTATTTTGGCTGTCTCTGCCCAAAGTGAACATAGTCACAGAGATTGTAAAAGCCAGTCAAGCTTTCTAAGGTTCAGCTGCTAATGTGTTTGGGTTTTTCCAAACTTGTCTTAGTTTTATGTTTTAAAGTGGGGTAAAGCATCAGGCCCACTGACATTTCCAATAGGGGAAAAAAGATGCAGTCAGGGAGTCAGAGATCCCCTTCCCCAGTGCATGTGCTTTATTTTGGTCTGCGTCTTTCTAGGCCTCTTTAATGGTGATTCAGTGCTGTAGGACTCAACAAGCCCTAAACACGACTGCATGGCTACACGGAGTCTGGGATTCTGACAAGGAGGCCTGAAAAGGTCCTTAACAGGACAAAAAGCATCAAGAGGGAATGAATGACAGGGAGCTTGCATTAGAGTCAATATTGGAACCAAACATGGGAAATACGAATACTGGTGCCAGGAGCAAGAAACACAAACATTTATCTTGTGCCAAAGAGCCAGATACTCGGGACCACCAGTGGAATGCCAGTGCTGAAAATATCTTTGCTGCTGTAGTGTAAATGGGCACTGCCAATACCAAGCAATACAGTACCAGAAGTACTGATAATAGTGAAAAGTTCTGTGGAGGTGCAGACATCAGAAGAGATGCCACAGCAGTCACTGGAACAGTCACTAGAGACACCATTGCCTGGGAAAAAATGGATTCTGGCAAAAAATTACAACTGCCACAGTATCCAGAATAAGAGGGAAGGGAACTTCAGACCACTTTGTTTCACCCTGCAAACAGCTACTGCTAGTTTCATATTCTACATAAGGATAAACTGGGGACAGTCTAAATGAATGATATATTTCAGACCTTGACAAGACAGAAACAACCATAAGAGTTGTAAAGGTAGGTAACGAACCTGATCAGTAATTAATGAGTGGATTTCAAATGGATTCCCTGTGTAAAGAGAAGATTTATTTACTACAAACTCAAGGCAAGATTATCTTTGACCAGCAGAGTAAAATAAAATCAAGGTACTGAGAGGCAGTACCCACACAAAACTTTCTGCTGTATCAAAGTTTTCAATTAGTTACTTTAGGAAGGGGTAAAGACTAAGAAACACCTACAGTGAGTCCTGAAGTTGAGTACCAAGGCCAAAGAGTTTGACATTTTGCTTGCTTTGGAAACCAAGAAACATTAAAGTACTTTCCTGCATCTGTAGCAAATAGTTTCACTGAAGCCTAAGAAAATACAGCACTATGAAACACTGGAATTTACAAAAATTCAGTAAAATCAAAATGTATGCCCATTTGTAGGATAAGTGGTCCAAGGACATCATGAAAAATGGAAAATGAAAGGTTTTATCCCACTGATGCAGAAAGACAAGATATTGATTTGGACACAAAAACAGCCACAAAAAATTCTTCATGAAGAAAAATAGTAAATCAAAAAAGTGTAAAATAAAGTTTGTACTTCCATGCATGTTTAGATACAAACCAACAGCCTTTCTTTTGTGGTAACTTAATATAGAAAATCAAATCAAATAAACCAACCGAGCAGACATTTCACTTTGGAATGTAAATAAATGTTAACACTCAAAGGAATTAATGACCAGGTGGCAGAGAGACTCAATGGAAACTACTGTGAAAAAGGTTGAGTTTTCATCTTTTTCAAGACACAGACATCATCAGAACCATTAAAAATCTTAAACCAAGGTATACAAGTTTATAAAACCTTATACCAAACACACACTCTCACAGAATGCCAATAAGCAACAATTTTGCAAAGTCCACCAGACACTCCATAAGGCAAATACCTAAAAAATATTTCATAAAACAAACACCACTACAAAATATAATATGTTAAATCACATTTAAAACTCAAATTACAGTTTAGAAGCTCTATATTTAAGTTCACTAAAGATAGCCTCATTCAAACCGGGTGAATGTTTTTGTTAATAGAGTGCCTGTAGCTTTAATTTTTATGGCAGGCTTTGCAACATTGTTGCTTATTGGTGCTCTATTAGGGGGTGTGGTTGGCATAAGGATTTATAAACTTGTACACCTTGGTTTTAATATTTTAATGGTTCTGATGATGTCTGTACTGTGAAATAGGGTTGCCACCTTTTTAAATGCCCAAAGTGGGACATTTTTGGTACAAACATCAGATTTTGCAGGCCAAAACATACTCACGGCCAGTACAAAGGACAGAACTTGCCTTTTTTGCCTAATAAAAGGTTACTCTTGTAGCATTTTAGTTGCTTATTCTGTTTCTTATAACATTTAGTTGTTTCAGATACAGAATAACTGTTTTATGCAACTATCGCATAAAATGTAGGAACTAATTTTGTCCTAAAATCTCAGGACAATTCCCATTTTTACACTTTTTTAGCAGGACACAACTGCCCAAAGAGGGACTGTCCCTCGCAAAGTGGGACAGGTGGTAACCCTACTGTGAAACAGACAAAAGCGCTTAAGCTTTTTTTACAATACAGCTTCCCTTGAGTCTCTCTGCCACCTGATCATTTATTCCTTTAAGTTTTTTTGTGGTAACCTGAAAATGCTTTCTTCTAACCAAGCCAACTGCTGCCAAAAAAAAAGAGAACTAGAGAGTGCGACATTACTGATGCATGAAGGGAAGAGGAAATGTACCACGAAGCATGGAAAACTTTGATCTGCCAATCAGTCCTAACATTTGTAACATCAGTCTTACAAGTAACCAAAAATATTTTTTCTAATCAGATCCAAACTTTTACAGCACTCTCCAATGTCCAACAGAAACACAAAGTCAGTGCTCACAATCCATACAGCTTCTGAAGTAAACTTCAAAAACACAAAATGCAGCAGCTAACCTATTCCAGATGGCTCTGGTGCAATGTAGAATTTTCCTAAAAACACGAACAACTTGGTCTATGGCGGCTTCATAGTAAAATTAAAATAAAATACAATCAAAATAATTACTTATCGAAGGTAGACACATCAAAATCAATATGCAGGTATGAATGCTATGATGGTAATAAAGTACTATAAATGCACGTACATGTCATGATGCCAAATGCAATCATCTTTTGTTTTAAAAGATATACATCATATCTACCCAACAATATGCTAATAGCTAGCCAAAGAGACTATTCAGTAATCCCCCCCAAAAAAGAGTGCAGCCATGCAAGATCTAACACAAAGAATGTGCCTGCTGAAGCCACTAATGTCCAGAATTGACAATCCCAGAAGAAAAACAGTTCCCTAGTCTTCTTTAATAATTTACACAGTACAGACCACAACGGTGCCAGTGACTACTGTAAAACTATCTTTTACCAGAGGAGTCAAAGATTGGAAGGGGCAGACACAGTTACTCAAGAACATGGTTATTTTTTAAAACATCTATTACCCAACTGTCTTAGGACACTGCTCCTCAATTTTGGGGCAAAGAAAAAGAAAAGGCTTCCTAAGCTGATCATGGCTGGCAGGCAGAATTGATGTGCAGAAGCCAGCCTCATGAGTGATCTGCAAATGCACCTGTAACACAACATCCTTGATCATAAGAACAAGAGAATGGGGGTGGGGGTACCTAATTTCTAAACCTAACAAAAACTTTACCTGTCTTCTAAAGTTCCTTTATTATTTTTTTCAGGCAAGACCTTCCACAATGAACAAGCAAATACAGACTGGTTTGGTGGAGCGCCTCATAAAAGGAACAGTCATAATCAAGAAACTATTTGAAGTAGGTGCTTGCATCAACTGATTTTGCAACAGTTATCAGTATAGCCACAGTACAGCAAATAAGATGACATTTTGAAAAAAATACAGCCATAAACAGAGGCTCCTCTCAGACTCACTGAATTCAGAAGCAAAGATCTCAAACAACCTAGCAAAAGCTTAACTCAAAAGAGACTGAAGACCCCCCCCCCCAACATGGCAGAAGTCAAACCACTTTGCCAAATATACCCAGGGATCTTGACTGTCTAACAGGCTTGGCCAAATGTTGAGGCCACATAACTTTAATACAGGCCTATGAAAACACAGGAAGAGACCTCAGAGTACTTAATGGATGAACAATTCTGGAGAAAGTCTACAGAAGCTGCCATTGATCATGGGGATTGAGGCGGAAGTCCTAAAATATCCAGAATGCAAAAACAGCATCACTGAGAACCTGATCCAAAGCTGCAGTGATTCTGAGATCATACTACTACTCCTTTCCTGGAAGGACAAGGACCTTCTTTTTATCAAAGACGCAAACATCTATGACCTCATATAAGCTACAAGGTTTCTCCAAAAGATGGCTTTGTGAAAAATACAACTCATTATCTGTGTCATTAGCATGTACCATTGTCACTTCAGATTCTCTTGTCAGGAAGCTAGCTCCATTTATGTACAGGGATAAAAACAATCCAGACAACCTGAATTTAACTAGTGAATTAGGCATCTGATGGTTGAAGACAAGAATGCTGAGATTTAGTCTGTTTGGCTCTGTTTAGGGAAAGGGATGGAGGCATGCATTTGGCCACTTTCTCTGCAGAAAAATACCCAATGAAGGCTTGGGATCACACAGAAGTACTGTCTACAAGGAAAAGGAAGAAGGACCATTTAATTAGATAAACAAAAAAGGCATGCAGACCTCTGATTCTCTCTCATGAAGAAGGTGTAAACATGGTTCCTGTTGTACACACACTGACAGATGAAAAGACATTACGTAAAGGAAAGCATGGGGGCTGAAAGGCCTGTGTCAGTCATGGTACTGACATCAAACCATACAGCTGACTGACATACTGTTATCTGAGTCTGAAATCTCTAATGATGAAAAATGGCCAAGTGTAAAGTCCCTTCTACCAATCATATGATCCTCTTCTTCAGAGACTCAATATCTGGCTTTAGATGTAGCAGTGTACTTTGGTACTGGTGGACAGATGCAGTGAGCATTTAAATCAAATCAAACTTTTGCTCGAGTGCTTTACAAATTAAAGCACCTCAAAGTAACAAAAACATAAACTGCATCAAATATAACTATTACAAAGGCTTACAGTTTAAAATATAACACAGAAACAGTTAATTTCTCACAAATGTCCAGAATTTTGCAGAAACTCCCAGATTTTGACTCAAATATTCATCTTGTACCCCTTATAGGTTTCATAGGTAAGTACTAGGCTAACTGCCCAAGGGCATCTGTAAGCCTAGCCAGAATGTGTTGGCTTTCGCCGGCCCCTTAGATTAGTTCCCTGTGCCTCTGTCCAGCAGAGCCATTAGTTCTCTGTGCCTCTGTCCAGCAGAGCCATTAGTTCCCTGTGCCTCTGTCCAGCAGAGCCATTAGTTCCCTGTGCCTCTGTCCAGCAGAGCCATTAGTTCCTTGTGCCTCTGTCCAGCAGAGCCACTGCAGTGATCCCCGGGGTAAATTTTCTGTTTCCCATCCACTCGTCAAGGTTTCTCTTGAAGAGCGTTAGTGAGGGGCTCTGCCTAATGTAGATTGGAATCCTGTTCCAAAGCATGGGGAGTCTCTGGGACAGGAATCTATCCCTCCAGCACGTCCTATTTATCGTGGTGAGGTTTAGATCCCTAGAGCGTGTGTTTCTGAAGGATTTGTTTTTTTTAGGTGGAGCATGTCCATCAATTCTGGGTTGGACATGGCCTTGTATGTCAGGCAGAGATCACCTCTGAGTAAGCGGTATGCAACAGAGTAGAGATGGAGTTTTTTCAGTCGGGCTACATAGGGGATCTGTTTGAGGCCAGTAATCCTCTTGGTGAGGAATTTCTGTGGTCTTTCCAGCTGTTGCAGGTGTCTTGTAAGGTACATCCCAAATGGGGCATTGTACTCTATGATGGGTCTGATAAGTGATGAGTAGAGGGGCACAATAGCCTCTTTTGTTCTAGATGCGAACCCTTCTGTGATTAGGTGGGCCACATAGAAGAATTTTCTAACCACCTTGGCAATATGATTATCAAATTAGAGATCACTATCTACTTGGGTCCCCAGATCCCTTATTACATTTTCTGTATTTAGGGGATTACCACGTATGTGGTAGTTTACAGGTACTTTGTTTTTTCCAAAGGGGATGACTATGCACTTTTTGGCATTTAGCTTGAGGCCATGATTTTGACACCAGGTATCCGTCTCAGTGAGACCCTTCTGGAGGATGTCCGTATCAACTGGAGAGTCAATTATCGCCGCCAGTTTGCAGTAGTCTGCGAACTTGGTCAGCTACAGTCCTCCTGTGCTTGCCTGTACCTCTGAGAAGTATATACCGAACAGGAGGGGTCCCAGGACTGAGCCCTGGGGGACGCCACTTGTAACCGTTTAGAGTCGGACCTAGAGCCTGCAACTCTCACCGTGTGGGTTCTATCCATGAGCCAATTGGCAACCCATCTCGTGACATAGGGATTTATGCTCAGGCTGGTGAGCTTGTCTATAATATCAGAATGGGGAATGGTGTTGAAAGCCTTTGCGAGGTCTAGGTAGGCTATGTGGACCTCCTTTCCCTCGTCTAAAGCGTTGGTAACTGTCTTGAAGAAGTCCACCAGGTTTAGGAGGCATGATCTGCCCTTAACAAAGCCAAACTGGGTAGGGTCCAATGTTTGGAGGTTCCCAACGTCTCTGTTGATGAGTTCCATGATGATGCACTCCATAGCCTTGCAGACCAGGCTAGTCAGGCTTATAGGGCGATAGTTCCCAGGGTCCAATGTGGCTCCACCTTTGTGGAGCAGGATAACTGTTGCTGTGCGCCACTCTATGAATACGTAGCCTTTAGAGAGACTGAGTTTGAACAGTGTGTTTAGGTGAGGGGTTAGTTCATTTTGGAGTTTGTGTAAGACACAGCCTGGGACACCGTCCGGTCCCATTAAAGCTATGTTTTTGGCTTTGGATAGGGCTGCTTTAACCTGCGTGTCAGTGATTATCGGGGCTCTACATTCTTCTGGTATGGTTATGGGCCCTTTAAGGGGTGAAGTTTGCACAAAACCTGTCTGTCAGAATGTTGGCAATATCAGTCGGTTCAGTGTATTTTGTGCCATTCTGCACTAACTCAGAGCAGATCTGAGAGTTTCCACTTAGGTTCTTGACATAGTTAAAGAACGCTTTGTGGTTATCTTTGGAGTCCTTGGCAATTTTTCTTTTGAAGCTAGCCTTGGATGGTTTTATGAGGGATCGCAGTTTCTTGCTGATACTGATCAGGGATGTCTTTCCTTCTTGGGATTTTACTCTTTTCTGTATTAGTTTCCTCCTTCTCTTTTATAGCTTGTTTATGGCAGGGGTCCACCAGACTGGTTTCCTTTTCTTGGAGGAGTGAGTCTTGGTTCTGCTTGGGATAGCATGATCCATGCATTCTTGCAGGTACTCATAGAGTGTCTTTGTAAGGGATTCAGCAGCTTGGACAGCATTGTCCTTTAGCATGGGGGCTGAGAACCTTTCCACCTCGGTCTTAAGTAATGTGAAGTTTGCTTTTGAAAAGTTTTTCATGGCGGTTTCCTTGATTGGGGTGGGGGTGGAATGTGGATATCCAGTGTGATTAGTCTATGGTCTGATCTAGCCATTGAGGGGTAGATGTCCAGTGTATAACACCGGTCACCCATGTTGGTGATGACCAGGTCCAATATGTTGTCACCTCTGGTGGGGGTACTGACCAGCTGATCCAAGGCATTCGAATTTATAAATTCTAGGAAGCGTTGAGCAAGGGAGTTAGTACTTGAGTAGTTCTCCCAGTTGATGTTTGGGTAATATAAATCATCCAATATTAAAGCGTTTGGTAGGACCTTCATATTTTCCAGTGTCTCCAGAAACGCGGAATGGGGGTCCTGGGTCATGGTGGGTGATCTGTAGCAAGCTACAATTTGAATTGCAGTTTTGCCCATTGTTAGTTGCACATGGATGATTTCTGAGGCATTGTGCTGTACCACTAACCTGGAGGTGTGGGTATCCTTGATGAATATGGATAGACCCCCGCCTTTTGTGTTTCAGTCCGGGTTCTGTGGCCGAAATGTATGGTATGAGTTATAGCCTGGTAGTGCTGGGGTGCTCTCTGGAGCTTATACTTTTTTATTTTCTGGTAAATCACTACAGATTACAGTCAATCAGTACCAAGCATTACAGTTTTATACTACGCATTATTCAGAAAATTCATGTTGTTGAAAAACCTGCCATTCTATATTAATTTTTTTTTAAGTAAATTGGAAAAGTTTTTAAAAATTGTTCCTGATTATGGTCCTTTGTACCCCCATTATTTTTAGATTCCTTCAGAATTCTTGAAGAAAGAAGTCGAGAGGTATGGCTATATTACAGACATATACAACTGTTCAAGTGTATAGCAGCAATATGTCTGCTTCAGGCCATCAGGATACCCTGCGGCAAAGTCAAGTCAATTTCAGAAGCTGCATACCAAATATGTTACATGGGTTACAAAATGTTTCCCTGCTTGCCGTTTTATGAAATAACTGCTCAAAATTCCATAGCCAAAAAGACCACTTTTAATTAAAATCTGAACATGTGCTCCTTACTTGTTTTAAATTCAGTTCAATTTTTAGCTGTCTCTCCCATTCTTATTACAGACATATCAGAAATGAATGTGTTGCCTACCAGAGCCCAGATGCAAGTTCACAAATTTTACTTGTATTTAACAGACTTGACCAATCCTCTCAACTTTTTAGCACAAAAAATCTGGACAAAGCCAAAAATAACAGGGGAACAAAGGCCCAAAAATAAGGACACATTTTAGTTATTGCTCTCAAAAATTTAGAAAGTTGACAGAATAGGTTTTGCATTAGCGTGTATTTCATGATAGATATGAAGACAAACTTAGATTTGTGTCGTTATTTTCTGACTTTAATCTTCAATGATTTTCCATAAAACCACAACTTTTACGAGGAACATACCCAAAATATGAGGCAAAAATCTGGACATTCTGCAAAAATCTATACAGTTGAAAGGTATGGACTTAACTCAGTTTTTATATGCTAAACTTAAAAAAAAAAAAAAAAAAAAAAAAAAAATCATTAAACAGATTACTCACAAAACACTACAATGTAACAGTTAACAGGCAAAGGCTTTAACAACTTAACGTACTTATCAACCTCGCTCTCTGCATCTGAAATATAAGCAGGAAGCAAGCATGACTTTATTCAGAACCAGGAATACAGCTTTACATTTTATTCCTTCTATCACAGCAAATACCTTAAATGCAGGATTCAGTCATACTCAGGTACACATTACATACACACACACCTGTATTCCTCTCTCTGCAGCTTATGTATTTTTGTCTGGTTTCTGTTTTCCAACTAGAAGTAGACTATAAGCTGCTTTTTCAGAAAATTACATTATGAGTGAAAACACAGTGCAGAACAAATGAACCAACTACTCAAATCTGAGGCAGTATATTATCAAAGCAACAGTCCTATTGCAACATTTGTTACCTACCTGATTTAGCATGTGCAACACGATTCTTCCGTAATTCTGCCTGACTCTTACTGATTGCTCGATATACCTGAGAGTCTGCTCTAATTCGGGGATTATAAACCTGCACAAATAAAAGAAAGAAAGGAACATCCAGAGAATAACCAGGCTGCCTTACTTTTACTATCCTGAAGTACAATTTCTAAGCAAATCTGGCCATAGTTGATAAAAACAAATTAATGGTTAAATTACATTGCAACAATGCATAAAACCCATATGTTTCTAGCAATTTTCATTCTGCCCTTTATACCACAAATAAAGGCATCAGAAGCTCCTTTTCTGTATAAAGTTTAATGATGCTTCATTCCACAGACTGTGCCTGTCACTAATTACATACTGTCAGCTATTCTTTATATATTTTTGTAACTTTTACAAGCATAGAAATCTGCTAGCATTTTATTTCCAAAAACAGTTACATTTTTATCCCATGCTACCAACCCCTAACACAATTCAAATGACACTCTTTCAGGAACATACAGTTGTTTGAGATACTCAGCATAAATGTACCATAATGTTAGGCATAGTAGGAGAATTTAATTAAGCAATAACCCACAGTTGGGTGTGGGTAATGCTGGATTTACCCACAGTTGGTATGTTTGGTCACGAGGACGAAGCCCGAGTGACCAAACAAAGCCAACCGTGGGTAAATCCAGCATTGCCCACACCCAGCTGTGGGTTATTACTGTTATACGATGATATTATTTAAGAAATAAAATACTTACCTTTCTTAAATAATGTCAATGTATAATGCCTCCGTGCTGCATTTCTGCAGTTTTCTGGTATTCTGTGGTCTTTTCTGATGTACTGCGCATGCGTAAGGAACTTGTGTTCCCACGCTTACTCAGTACATCAGTGCTGTGCAGAGGCAGCAACGGAGAAAGGAAGATCTCAGTTTTTTTTTTTTTTTTTTAAGATATCTTGGTATGTTCTTGTATAGCATAGTGAAATATCTTATAAAAAACAACGGAGATCTTCCTTTCTCCATTGCTATCATGCACAGCTAATGTCTCTACTTTTATAATTATTGCTGTTCTTTACTCCATTGCTCCTCTCTGTCGACTTCCACCTTTCGGGAATCCACGTCAAACATTCTCAGCTGACTCTTCCAAGGATAGTAAGCTCCATTTTTCAATTTGCTATGTTTTTTTCTGTTTAGTTTAGTTCTAACAGTGACAAAAGGAATATTCCATAAGTAGTGAGGAGTGTGAGCTGAGGCAGAATTACGGCTGTCTTAATGGTAAAGTATGGTCAAAACCCTTTTAATGGTTTCAAAGAATATTTGTAACTAGTTGCAAGTGGTAGAAGCAGCTCACAATGGGTTCTGTTCACAGGCATATGGTATATGCTGAGTTAACAATGAAATCAAGCTGAATGGGAGTTAGGAGACTGGCCTCAAGAGTGTTATAAATACCGCATACTAATGTCCGCTGGGAGGGAGAGCTGCAAATTTGAACTTGTAGAGGTCTAAAATAAAAAGCTTGATATGTGGGAAAATGAAAGATAGCAGTGCCACTAACAAGCTGCGGTAGTAGTTCTAAGTTACCAAAGAGGGTTTAACCAAGGGATGCACTGGATGGGGAAAATCAGCTTTTAGCCTTTTTAGTACATTTAGTAGAACGATAAATTATAAAGCCCATAGATACGTTCGACCAGACAGAGGCGCCAGTAGCTACAAAACCTGTAAATGCACAAATTGGTAGGGCAGTGGCGTAATGCTACTTGCATAACAAAGCATAAGATGACTATAAGATGCTGGTGAATGAAAAACAGATGTAATCACTACTACAAAGCTAGTGACATCTAAAAGAAAATAGGATATGACGCTTTCAGGGGGTAGCATGGCAATATAGACAACACTGCTATCTCTGCACAGCAAAAAAATAAAGTAAAAAAATTCAGGGGATATACTAATGGAAAACGCCCGGGCGACTGGACCTTTTTCCGTTAGTATATTCTCGGACTTACAACGGGGCACTCTGGTTGGGCTGGTCAGTCAGCATACTCGTTTTTGAATATTTAAGGTCAGTCATTGTATAATCGTCATTAACTAACAGGATGTAGTGTGTAACCCATGCTCAGAACAGCAGACAACTTTTCCAGGCTACACAAGTATCTTCACTTACCATGACACCTAACATCTCCCCCCTCCATTTTATAGTTTCTGACCAAGCCAAAGAAAACAGTACTATGGAAATCTGAAACAAGCCTTTCTTTACACAAACAGGCAGAAGTAGGTTAATAAAGAATGACTTCTCCAAGAAGACCGAGAATTGTGCTGATGTTAAATATATAACTTCTATATCTCCCTATGGGTAATTCAGTCTTTACTGACAAATAGGTGACACTCTTCAGCTAATCACCTGCATATCTCCAAACAAGGAAGCCAATCTGGTGGTCCCCTGCCATTAATAAACTCTACAACAGAAGGAAGAAACTGCTGCAGAAAAAGGTGAAGTCCCAAGACTGGAAAAACTCCCTTAATAGCGTCAACAAAAAGTTGAGATCCCTCATCAAAACCTTTAGAGCCAGCTATGAAGGCAGAATTGCAGGAGACAGTAAAAACAATCACAAAGCCTTCTATAGTTACATCAAGAATCTCCATGGCAATACCCAGGTTTGCTCTGAATTACTGCACAATGGTACCTCCTATACTGAGCCAACAGATATTGCCAACATACTGGCCAACAGATTCAGTGCCAACTTCACCCCCCCAAAGGACCAATCACAATACCGGAGGAATGCAAGGCTCTGCAGCACAGGTTAAAAAGCTGCATTGCCCAAGGCCAAGAATACAGCTTCCATGGGACCCGACAATATCTCTGGATGTGTTCTACATAAACTACAAAGTGAACTGGCACCACATCTGTGTGCCCTGTTCAATCACAGCCTCACCTCAGGCTTTGTCCCTACCAAATGGCACACTGCTACAGTCATCCCTCTCCATAAAGGGGGAGCATCTACTGACCCTGGGAATTATCGCCCCATTAGACGGACGAGTCTGATATGCAAGGCTATGGATCGCATCATCATGGCCCTAATTAACAAGGATATAGGGAATCTCCAAACTCTAGATCCCACTTAATTTGGTTTTGTGAAAGGTAGATCATGCCTGCTCAACCTGGCTGACTTCTCTGAATCAGTCATCACAGCTGTGGATGAGGGCATGGCAGTTCAGACAGCCTACCTCGATCTGGCCAAGGCCTTTGATACCATTCCCACTCAGGAATTATTGATAAACTCACCAAACTAGGCATCAACCCCTATATCACTAGGTGGGTTGCAAATTGGCTCACAGATAGAACCCACAGTGTGACAGTAGCTGACTCAAGTCAGACTGCAGACCAGTCACAAGTGGAGTCCCACAGGGATCGGTCCTGGGTCCTCTCCTGTCTGGCATCTACTTCTCAGAAGTCCTGGCCAACATGGAAGGACTCTGGCTGACCATGTTCACAGATGACTGCAAGCTGGGTGCCATTATTAACTCCCAAAGTGATGCAGACATCCTACAGAGAGACCTCACTGAGATCAATGACTGGTGTTGAAACCATGGCCTTAAGCTTAATGCCAAAAAATGCATCATCATCCCCTGTGGGAAAAACTCAGTTCCCACTAATTACCACATCGATGGGAGCCCACTGAACACTGAAGGCATTATAAGAGATCTGGGGGCACAGGGTGACGGCAACCTCTCCTTTGACCACCACATTCCCACTGTGGACAGAAAGTCCTTCTGTGTGGCACATCTCATTACCAAGGGTTTTGCATCTAGGAAGAAAGAGGTCATCATCTTCCTCTACTCTTCCCTCATTAGGTCAGTCAGAGTATAATGCCCCCTTTGGCATGCACCTCACTAGACACATGCAACAGCTGGAAAGGCCACAAAAGTACTTCATGAAGAGGATCCTAGGCCTTAAAACACATGTCCTACATGGACAGACTCAAAAACTCCAGCTATCCTGTCTCATATCGTCTACTTAGAGGCGATCTCTGCTTGACTTACAAAGCCATGTCTGACCCAGCTATGTTAGAAATGTTACATCTAAAAAAATCTCAATCCCTCCACACCACACGCTCCAGAGACCTCAACCTCATTACCACAATCAATAGAACATGCTGGAGGGGACAGGTTCATAACCCAGAGACTGCCCATACTCTGGAATAGACTTCTCATACATGTCAAGCAGAGCACATCACTGGCCGTCTTCAAGAGAAATCTTGATGAGTGGATGGGAAATAGAAAGTTCACCCCGTGGATCATTCCAGTGACTCTACTTGAGAGGGATAGAGGCACTGGAAACTAATGTTGGGTGGCACGATGCCAGGGCACCTCTATGGGCTAGGCTTGTAAAGGCTCCAGGGCCATTAGTCTAGTACACACCTATGAACCTATGGAAAGTACCTAAAAACCTGAAACTGATTACAATGTTTGTCTTCCTGACAGCTCAGCAATCCAAAGTGAGACTACCTTATAAAGTGTTCCCTGAAGCACATCCTCCTCCATACGGCTGGAAAGGTCTAACAGAACCAAATGCTACCAGATGGCCTGTGTGACTGACTTCACCACCACCTGAAAGAGCCAAGGGCCAAGAAACAACTCGGAGTGGGGGATAATGTAGTCTTCAATATGCCTTACATTTTGAAGAATACCAAAATGCTAGAAAAAGAACTTAACCCCATCATTTTGGTTACTTTGAAAGGCTTAACGCTTTCCTAAGCGACATCTGCACATGCATCACCAGAGCCAAGGACCAGGTTCCCCTGGAGGTGTTCATATTTCTTGGAAGGGACTGCAGCCATGTTTGCATGAACCAACATGCTCCATGGACACAATGACTGATCTGAAAAACACTTTGGGAAATGCTGACTTGGCCACCAAGAGACTCATTATTCACATGTGACAGCTCCTTGGAGAAGATTCCCTAAAGGACAGTTTCCACACAGGCCTGAAACAAGGACTGGGCAAGAATGTGGGTGCTAGCACTGTGTCAGGCCATGCTTACCAAGATAACAGCAGCAACTGATTATGGGCATATTTGATTAAATGGAACTCTGACTGGTCTCAAGTAATGGTCTTAAAAGAAAATTGCCCTGCCACTGGTTTCCATCACTGCTATAACCTGACAAAAAAGAACTACATACTTACCCTTCTTGGAAATATGCTCATCATGCATTTCCTAGCACCAAGTGTACAGTGAGGACTAGGAATGGTCTGAGATCCATTCCAATCATACCATCAGTGACTCTGGGACCTCAAGCAGCAAGTCTACCTGCACGGACTGAGCTAAACATGATAACATCTAGTAAGTGATGCTAAATGAGTTCACTGAAAATAACTCAGCCTTACAATTTGTAATCAACACACGGGAAGGAAGGCCCAAACCACGACCAAAGGCAGCTCAGGATAAACACACCTCCTGCCATTTGTACAGTAGCAGCAAGAGCAACCACATTTGTGACAAAAAGCCCAATGCCTAGGTCAATGTTGTGGCAAAGACTTATCAACATGAAGTTCAATACTGCTGCAGAAGGCACTGTAGCACCCCCCCCCCAAAAGTGACCACACACCCCTGTTTACCTCACACAAATGCTACATTCTCCAAAGGGGTTGCCCTGTGAATAATAAATACCAATGAAAGAGCATTCCAGAGTCCTAACATGAAAAGGATGTGTTACTCAGTCACCACGCTTTGGTGCAGGTATACTCATCACGCATGTTACATACCACTGCTAGAAGGAGAAAGGAATCTGATGCAGTGATTCTTCCACAGCAGCAGCCGCCTGTTATACCCTCATTGATAATGTTACAGACATTGTCCTTAAAGCAATTTTTGAGGGTAGGGTGATTATAACCAGAAACTACAAATAGTCTTCAAGTATAAGGGGAAAGTACAGTTATGCAAGTAAGTTTACCGTAACAGTAGATGTTCATAGAGGTCACTGTTACAGTAAAGCTAAGCTATATGGGATGTATCCTGACAGCTGGTCAACTGTCATAGCTCCTTGTGTTTTTATCTAAATTGGCCTGGGGGGGGGGGGGGGGGAGTCTTTTATCTTGCTGCTATTTAAGTTTTACATTTTGTAAGATTCAGCTCTTTTATTCCAGAGCTACCTTGGCATTGGATCGCTTCTGTAACCATCTGGATATACTAAGCTGACATAAGTATACTTTTTGCACTCGTTCTAACTGTTTTAGTGATATTTAATAATTCTGTGCCAAGTGTTGCAAAGTGTGTGTATCAAAACATTTCTCTGGCTTAGTGAACTGAACATTACTTCTGTTTTCAGCTGCGTTTACTGTATCTTACTGTATTTAAACTTTGTCTTTTCCTATTCCTACTTTATTACTTCATTTTGCTTTTGATGCTTGTTCATAGCTAAACACCAGAGACCTCCCAAAAACAAATACAAGCACGCGACAAATAATACCTCCTCTGCAGAGCATAATACACATAATGGCTCACACACCAGTATCTCACCTGTCAAGCCCTTAAGGCTAAACACAAAACCAAACATATTAGTCATGGGTCATTCTATCGTGAGACACACAGATGACCCTCTCACCAGGTTGGATAAGGAGAAGGTCACAGTCAGCTGTCAAGTGCCAGTATCTGATATCACACATGCAGTCAAATATCTCAACAACGGGTACTGTTATGACTCCGCCATAGTCCATGTTGGTGTGAACAACTTGAGACATACCTCTCTGGACTATATGAAGAAAGACATGACTGAGCTCTTGGACTGTGTGACTCAGGGTGGTATGTCCCTAGCCTTGAGCAGCATGTTACCTTCACCTAAAATGATGCCTCAATACAAACAGAAAATGATTGACTTCAATAACTGGCTTAGTTTTTTGTGCCATTTTATGGGGATACTGTATCTATCAGCCTGGGATGACAAGATCAACAGACCTCTGTTGCCAGACATGGTCTTAATCTGTGACCCCTGGGATTTCAGCTGCTGGCCAAGGCTCTTGCCACCTCCATAGTGCTTTTTTAAGCAGTGTCTCAGGGACAAAATTCCCGACATAAAAACTCCATCTAAAAACAGCCTCAAGGTTACGCTAGGAGTTTTCACATGAAACCGCACTCACTGGAAGCAGTCCTCACCTTGGAAGACACTGACATTTGTGCATTCATAGAGACCTGGTTCAAGGCTGTGGACAGCATCCCAGCCATTTTAGGCTACACCTCCTTCCACATGTTCAGACCACAAACTGAAGGCGTGAAAACTAAAGGAGGTGGTTATCAATATTCACTAAAGATAAACACACCTCCAGCTTGGTTAGAGAGCATGATTCCTTGCAAATACTTCAGGTGCAATTAACTGTTGGTAGGACACCTATTTAAGTCAGCTACAGGACCCCCCTCCAGGAATCAGGACACCCAGTCTGTCTATTTGGATCTACCGGAGTCTATCAAGACACATCCGAACACCATGGTTTTGGGTGACTAACTACCCATCCATTGCCTGGGTACATTACTTGTGAGCAAACTCACTTGCCCAGAGGCTCCTCAACTTCATTAACTCCAATTCCCTGGACCAGCTGGTTGACACCCCCACCATCCTGGATCTGATGCTTACCAATATGGAGACCACTGCAGCACCCCCACTGTGAGGGCTTCTCTGGTGAAATCTGACCAGTAATCAGTCTCATTCAAAATAACTATCACACCTGACCCCTCCTAGCAGCAACTAAACTAAACAAACTTCTCCAAAGCAGATTATAACCTCTTACAGGATGGTATAAATAGCTTCTCTGCACTTCCCCCTCAGATGGAACTGGCAAATATGCCAAGTACTATACAAATGCTTTATACAAACACCTATAAAACTGCAATGACTCGGCTGTACCTGACCAGACCAAAACAAGCTCTTCAAGGAAGAGCAAACCTGCTTGGTGGACAACTGCCATTAACAGGCTTTACAACAAGAGGAAGACATTGCTGTCTAAGAGTAAGAGGGAGTGAGCCCTAAACTGGAAACCCTCCCTCCTCATCTTAAGCAAAGGAGACTTTTTGTGAATGTTTCCAAAACTACCTATGGATCCAAATTAGCTTCCTCAACTAAAGACAAACATAAGGCGTTCTTTAGTTACATCCATAGCCTAAATAGAAAGGCCCAGATTTGTGCTGAACTGGTAGTTAATGATACCACATATATTGAGCCTGTGGACATTGCTAACCTTTAGCCGACAGGTTCTGTGAAAACTTCACTCCACTTCCCTGCCACACATACCCTATAACATCTCTACCACCTGTCCTCTACCTTTTATCTCTAAAGAGCAGGTTGTGAATGCCCTCTCTAAAGTCAAAAACACAGCATCTATGGTACCTGATAACATCCCAGGCTGCATCTTACATGGGTTCAAACAAGAATTAGCAACACCACTGGGTACTCTCTTCAATTCTAGTCTAAGCACTGGCTTCATCCCAGCTGAATAGAAAAAGGCCACCATTATCCCCTTGCACAAAGGTGGTGCTTCCACTGGCCCCAGGAACTACACACCTATTAGCCTAATTAGCCTTATCTGCAAGGTCATGGAACATATTATCACGGACTTTATCAACAAAGATATAGATAATCTTCAAACAATTGACCCTACTCAATTTGAATTTGTCAGAGGGAGATCTTGCCTGTTAAACCTGGTGGACATCTTCGAGACCGTCTCCAAGGTCCTTGACATGGGGAAATCTGTGCATACACCCTACCTAGACTTAGCCAAGGCTTTTGACACTATTCACCACTCAGGCATCATTGACAAACTGGCTCACTGATAGAACCCATATAGTCAAAATTGAGAAATCCACCTCCAACAGCAGACCTGTAAAGTACAGTTTTGTACCTACCATAAATGTAGATGTTCGAGTGTATACCCTGCTGCAGTCATCACACTTGGGTTATCCTGTCATCAGGCGGTCCCGCAGTCGGCCTGAATTCCAAAGTCTTGGTCCAGCATCGGTTGCTGTCGCTTCTTCCCCGACGTCAGTGCACCAGGGGTATATAAGAGGCATCCGACGCCATTTTCTTCAGTTTTTCTTGCCCCAGATGTCAGGTGCCCCCCCAAAAGATGGTCAGTAGATAGTACCAATAATAAAAGCTTAGCACCAACAAAACACCCCTCCAGCTATAAGCAAATACACCACAAAGGTTGTATCAGATTTTAAGGTATTGAAAGGTTTTAGTTAGGTCAGAGGGGATGGAGGGAGGGTAACCTGGACTGCAGCACGGTATACACTCGAACATCTACATTTATGGTAGGTACAAAACTGTACTATGTTCATTGTGTTACCCTGCTGCAGTCATCACACTTGGGTAGAATCCCAAAGCTAAGGATGGGAGGTGGAGTCAAACAGGGTTAGAGGAGGCTAGAAGGCCCTGCAAAACCGCAGTGGCGAAGCCAGCTCTAGTCTTAGAGTAAAGTGGCAAGTGATAGTGTTTGGTGAAGGTGTGTACTGAACTCCAAGTTGCAGCTTCCAGAATATCCTTGGTTGGCACACCCCCTGAGGAAGGCTGTAGATGTAGCTGCTGCCCTGGTGGAGTGGGGGCTTATTCTAGCAGGAACTGGTTTTCCATGATGGGTGTAGCAAAAACGTATGCAATGTCCTATCCATTTGGAAATGGTCTGTTTTGAGATAGCCTTTCCTTGTGATGCTGTAGCATAGGATACAAAAAGTTGGTCAGATTTTCTGAAAGCCTTAGTTTTATCCAAGTAGTAATGTAGCTGCCTGTGAATGTCCAAGGAATGCAGGAGTCTTTCTCCTTTGTTCTGTGGATTTGGAAAGAAGGTGGGTAAATGGACGGTTTGATTTAGAGCCACTCTGGATACCACCTTTGGCATAAAGGAGGGGTTAGTTCATAGAGAAACTCTGTCTTGATGAAAAATGAAGAAAGGCTCTACTGCTATTAGTGCCTGTAGCTCTGAGACTCTTCTGGCTGAAGTAATTGCTAACAGCAGGGCAGTTTTCCATGATATAAACTGTAAGTCAGCTGAGAAAGCTGGCTCAAAAGGTGGCAGCGTAAGTTTTTCCAGAACAAAATTTAGGTCCCAAGTTGGTATTGGCGCTCTCCTGGGAGGCCTAATGTTTTTTGCCCCTCTGAGATACTGCCTTAGAAGTGGATGTGAAAATAAGGGAGGATCCGTGTTGTAGTGAGCTGAAATAGCTGAGGCATGGATTTTAATAGATGAAAAAGAAAGTCCTTTGTGTAACATCTCAGTTAAATATTGTAGAATCTGAGGAATGTCCGGCTGAAGGGTATTTTGGCCTTTAGCTTGGTTCCAGGCACAAAATCTTTTCCATTTGTCTGAGTAGGCTTTCCTGGTGCTGGGCCTTCTGGCCTCCAGAATGACATCCATAACAGCTTGTGAAAGAGGGGCTGGCTGGTTGCTTAGGTGATGTGCCATGCAGCCAAATTTAAGGTTTTGAGCTGGCTGTGTAGAATCTGACTGCCTTGCTGTGTGAGTAGATGAGGAATTTGTGGTAAAATCCATGGTGGGCCCTGGGCCATGTTCCTTAGTAGTGGGCACCAGTGTTGGCGTGGCCAGTCCGGGGCAATGAATATCATTCGAGGTCTCTCCATCCGGACTTTCAGCAGCACCTTTGTGAGAAGGGGCAATGGAGGAAAGGCATATACTGTCAGCATTTTCCAACTGAATGAGAGTGTGTCCACTTTCCAAGCTTGATGGTGAAATGTCCTTGTGCAAAATTTTGAAAGCTGATAGTTTTGGGGGTTGGCAAACAGGTCTATGTCTGGGCGCCCCCATTTTTGAGTTATCATTGCAAATACTTGTGGATCCAGTTTCCACTCGTGGGGATCCATGATGTTTCTGCTTAGGTCGTCTGCCAATGTGTTCTTTTTTCCTGGCAGGAATTGGGCTTGTAATTGAACTTGGTAAGCTAGTGCTGTGTTCCACAAGGTCATTGCTTGCCTGCATAGAGGGTAGGAGTGTGTACCCCCCTTTTTTGTTTATGTACCACATTACTGTGGTGTTGTCTGTCCTTATTATAAGCTGTCCTGGATGTAAGAGGTCCTTGAAGGCTGTCAAAGCATTCTGTACAGCTAGCATTTCTTTTTGATTGATGCGCAGATTCCTTTGATCTGCAGTCCATATGCCTTGAACGCACCGTCCTGCCATGTGTGCCCCCCAGGTACAGTCCGATGCATCTGTTGTCATAGTTTGCCTGGCTGGGGGTAAGGTGAAAGGCTGACCCTTGTTGAGGTGACATGCCTGTGACCACCATAGAAACTCCTGTTGAAGGCAGGGAATGAGAGGTATCATTGTTTCCAAGCTGTGGCGAGTCCGTACGCTTTTCAGGTACCATTGTAATTTCCTCATATGCAGTTTTGCAAATGGTATTAGTAGTATGCAAGATGCCATGAAGCCCAAGGCCTGCAGAATTTTGCTTGCAGGGAGTTGGGTCTTTGTTGCCATTATTTTGAAGTATTGAGTTAGTTGTAGTTGTTTGTCTGGCATCAGATAAGCCATCTGGGCCATTGTATTCAAGCTGGCACCCAGGAATGTCATATTTTGTGAGGGTACTAGTTTTGATTTCTTTTCATTTACTGTGTACCCTAGGCAACTTAGAAGGTGTTTTACAAAAGTCAGATGTTGTAAGAGAATGTCCTTGCTTTCTGCTTGGATGAGGCAGTCGTCCAGGTATGGGTATATTTGAATTCCTCTTTATCTGCAGTATGCAATTACTGGTGCCAGGCATTTTGTGAAGACCCTGGGTGCAGTAGATAAGCCAAAGGGCAGTGCAGAGAATTGGCAATGGGTTGAACCTGCAATGAAAAGGAGGTATCTTCTGCAATTTTGTCTGATAGGGACATGCAGGTATGCCTCCTTGAGGTCCAACGTTACTAGCCAAACTTTCTTGCCCAACATGGGAAGAAGCTGCTGTAGTGTTAGCATCTTGAATTTGGGTACTTGCAAGAAGGTGTTTAGAATTGAAAGGTCCAGAATGGGTCTCCAAGCATTGTCCTTTCTGGGGACTAGAAAGAGCCTTGAGTAAAATCCTTGGCCTTGCTCATGTGTAGGTACCAGTTGAATGGCTCTCATGTCTATGAGAGCTGTAATTTGTTTTTGTGCCTCTGCCCATTGATTTTGTGGCAAGTTTGGCATTCCTTTTATCCTTGGCAAGGTGCGGAAATGGAATCTGTATCCTTGTGAGATAATGTCTAGGACCCATTTGTCCTTTGTGACGATGCGCCAGTTGTCTATAAAAAATGCTAATTTTCCCCCAAGGGAGCTGCCAAGAGAATTTTGCTTGGCAGTTTGAGGTTTAAGTCATTGTGTTTGTCTTCTAGTAGTTTGGGACCTGTCTTCTCCTCCCCTCTGTGTTACAGTGCCCCATTGGCGAGGTTTATAAGGGATTTGTGCTTGTCCTCTGCCCCTTGGGCATCTGTATTTACCCCTCTGTGGTCTGTCAGAAGCTGGAAAGGACCAATTTTTTGATGGCCAATTTCTGCTGAAGCGTGGGGGTTGTACCTGTAAGAAATCTTTGACCGTCTGCATAGATTTTGCCTTATCCTCCATTTTCTTTAAAACCTCTTCTGCTTTAACCCCAAATAAGACATCCTGCTGTAAGGGTGCATCTAGTAACTTTGCTTTAACATGATCAGGCAGAGTTTGTTCCTTTAACCAAGCATGCCTACATATAACAGACCCAGTAACAGCTGCTCTACAGGAAGCTTCCAAGGAATCAAATCCACATTGTAAAGTATGTTTGCCCACCTGTTCAGCTGCATGCAACAGATCCTGCATTTCTTTGAATTCAGACTGTTGAGGATGCGTGCTCATCTTTTGTTTTATTTGAGACATTAGGAATTGCTGGTATTTCAGCATGTGAAATTGACAATTTAGTGCTCTCATAGCTAGAGTAGCTGAGGTGTAAACCTTCTTCCCCCACCTATCTAGTGCTCTGGAGTCCCTTTCAGAGGGTACAGGATTTTTAGCCATAGAAGCCTTAGCCCCTTTGGGACCCTGGGAGAATGTCTCTGGGTCAGCAACAGGGCTTTTGTAAAGGAATTTGTGTGAGTCAGGCACTCTATAATATCTATCTGGTTTGGCTGGAGCAAGAGGCAGAGAATCTGGATTTAGACTAAATTCTAAGTAAACATCATCCACAATGTCTAAAACTGGAGGGATAGCAAGTGGTCTAAAGAAACTCTCGGAGCCTTTTCTTTGAGTCGGAGTAGTCCTGACCTTCCAAGTGGAAATGTTCCCTCATGGTATGTAAGGTTTCCCCAAAGGAATAGTCTTCAGGGGGAGAAGCTGAGGGAATGGAATCTTCAGCATCAGAATCTTCATAAGGGGGAAAGGAGTAATCCTGTTCCTCAGAGGAACCTGAGGAAACAGACACTTGATCAGAGGAGGCATAATCCTCCTCTTGTCTAGGCCTTTTGTTTGGGGGGGGGTTGGGAACCCCTGATTAAAGAAATCAAATCTTCAGCCATTTTAAGCATCTGTTTCTTAGGCATGGGGCCTTGAACTGGAGACTGATGTGCAGTCTTTTTTGGTTTTAAAGGAGTCTTAAGCTTAGCATAAGATTTTATGGTGAGAGTAGTCGGTCTGAAGACACCTTCTGTAACCGAAGGTGTTTCTGTAGCACCGGCTTCTCCTTCTGCAATGTTGTCGGTAGGGCCTAAAGAAAATGGTTGCGTCGGCCTAGACTCTCTGTTTGGAATCCGAAGCAGTCTGGGGTTCCAATTCTGCTGTCGTCGGGGGCTGCGTAGGCGCCTCACTGAAAACCGGAGAACTGGCGACCAGCCCAGCTGAGGCCTCTGTGTCTGGCTTGGATCTAGGCTGCCTGTCTTTATCTTTGCGTTTTTTATGCACGCCGGTAGTCGGTTGCTCCAACGGCATAGTGTAATTAAATTTCTTACCGAAGTAGTGTCGTGCGAAATCAAAGCGTTGCTTTATAGTTCGCTTATTGAACCTAGCACAAAACCGACAACCAGTGACGTCGTGGTCTGGGCCTAGGCAAGGAATACAGTAAGAATGAAAGTCCTTATGAGGTATTTGCTTCCCAAAAGAAATGCAATTGTTAACTTTTTCTGACATCGGACTGAGGCAAGAAAAGGTTCCCCAATGGGGTACTTAGCTTTGAAGATTTCGGACTGAAATTCGATTTGAAAATCTCAGGTGTCGGCCGACCGGCACTTGCGAGCTGCTTCTGCTTCGGGCACCACGCGGCAAGAAAAACTGAAGAAAATGGCGTTGGATGCCTCTTATATACCTATGGCGCACTGACGTCAGGGAAGAAGCAACAGCAACCGATGCCGGACCAAGACTTTGGAATTCAGGCCGACTGCGGGACCGCCTGATGACAGGATAACCCAAGTGTGATGACTGCAGCAGGGTAACACGATGAACATCCAATGGTGTTCCACAGGGATCAGTCCTGGGACTTCTACTGTTTGGAATCTATTTCTCCAAAGTACAAGCTAAAACTAAAGGTCTGTGGTTGACAAAGTTTGCTGATGACTGCAAACTGGGAGCAGTCATAGTATTTCTAAGCAATGTCAACATCCTACAAGGGGGTCTTACACAAACAAATGATTGGTGCCAAAGTCATTGCCTTAAATTCAATGCAAAAAAATGTGTTATCTCTCTTGGTAACAGCAATGTTCTTGCTATCACATCAATAACAACATCCTAAGTACACACTCAGTGGTGAGAGACCTGAGTACACAGGCTGACAGCAACCTTACCTTTGATCACCATGTCTCCAAAGTGGTAAGAAGGGCATTCTACATTGCTCATCATATAAGTAAGGGCATTGCTTCCAGAAAAAAAAAGTCGTTATAACTTCCCTGTACTCTTCCCTCATCAAGCCAATAACGGAGTACAATACCCCTTTTAGTATGTACTTTCCAAGCACCTGCAGCAACTGTTGAGACCTCAAAGGTTCATTACAAGGACAACTCAAGATCTTCAGCATCTGTCCTATGAGGATCATCTAAAATCACTGTCACTTTATTCAGTGTCATACTGACTACTCAGATGTAATCTCTGCCTTCATATATAAGGCAATCTTTGACCCTGCTTTATTGGAAATGCTGCATATCCATAAGTCAAATGGTACACGGGTTACTCGCTCTAAAGTCCTTAACCTGGTTATGTGACATTAACAGAACCTGCTGGAGGGACAGATTTGTCTCCCAGAGGTTACCATATCTTTGGAACAGACTCCTGCTTCATGTCAAGCAGAGCACCTCACTGGCCCTCTTTAAACACAATCTGGGTGACTGTATGGGTAACCGTAAATTCATCCCAGTGATTCCACCTGTGTCCCTCTTGCACAGGGGCGATAGGTGCTGAATGTGGAAATAAGGGTAAAACTTGGCTAGGCTTGAAAGGGCCCTAGGGTCATTAGCCTAGTAACCTCCTATGATCTTATGGTACCTCCCATGCACAATAGGAGAACAGGATTTAAAAAAGGTGCCAAAACTTCAGACCTTTCTTGCCCCAGAACAGGGAGGCTGGATCCCTGACAGTTATATCTGCTAAGAAAAAAAACAAAACAAAAAAGAAACAGGAAAGCACATAAATGCACACCCTAGCAAAAGAAGGGGGCAGAGGGAAATTGCAGCTACTCCAACAGTCACGTATTCAAACATCTACTGTTATGGTTACTTTAATTACACAATTGTACTATGGTCATCATTAGATCACTGTTGAAGTACCCTACGTTACAAGGGATATGCTCCAGAGCTTAGAATGAAAGGAAGGAAGAAGGTGCAGTTGGGGAATTCCTGGACAATAATCTTAAAGCCTGCTCTGGACCTGTGCAAAGAATCTATTTGGTATAACTTGGCAAAAGAATGCTCAGATGACCTAGCTGCTATCTCTAGTATATTTACAGTCTACCCTTTTTCTAAGGGCCACTGAAGTGGCCAAAGCCTTTCTAAAGTGAGCCTTGACTTTGGCTGGAAGTATTTTATTATGTTGAGGGTAACAAAGAGCAAAAGCATGGGACAACCATACAAAATGTCTGTTTTGACACAGACTATCCCTTTAGTTTACATTCACAGGAAACAAACAGCTAATTAGCCACCTTGAACGTTTTTTCCTGCTAGTGTAGTATGTTTCTTAAGGGCATCCAAAGTGAGTAAAATTCTTCCACCTTAAGTTCTGGAAGAAGAGAAGGGAGATGAATAATGTGCCTCGATGTAACGCTGAGACAACCTTAGTATGAAGGAAGGATTTGATCAGAAATCAATTCTGAGAAAAGTACAGAGCCAGTAACTTGGATACCTTTCTGGCAAAAATCAGAGAAAAGAGTTGCACTCTTTTCCCAAGATAAGAACTTCAATCAGCCTGAGATTCCAAGATGCTGGATGCCTTGTGAAAAGGGTTTCCCTGCAGCTCTCATTACCATAAAAAAATAATCGCTAAACAGTCATCAAAATAACAAGCAGAAACTCTTCAGAAGAAGTGCTAAACATCATCTGATGCAGATGAACTAAAAACTGGGAAAATTATCAAACTCCAAACTAAAAATGCCTTAAAAAAGTAAGTTAAAAACTGAATACCTTAGAGCACATGTGCTGAGGCCTGCAGCCCTTAGAGGAGAAAATAATCTACAAGACTTAGCAAAATGTCTCAAACAACTGAGCAAATGGATTTACAAAGTACAAAAACCAAGCTGTCACAAATTAACTCACCAGACAAAGAAACAGTTACTAAAAGGCAAAGAACAAGTAAAATACAAGAAGCTTCAAAACTAAAAATGAAACAGAAATCAGAAGCATCCTATAACACAGATGAACTGAAATCTGCACTCCTACCAATACAAACAGCTATACAGGGTTTTTCAGAACAGCTAACTGAGTTTTGAAATAACCTAGAAAAAATAGCCAAACGTCTTGACATAGCAGATGCCAAAGCTATAATAAATGAAATGAAAATAGAACTTCAGAACAAAATAAAATCTAAAGAAGCATCCATAAAGGAAATCCAAGAAAAACTAGTAGATCTTGAGGCAACAAGCCGCAGAAATAATCTGTTAAGAGGCATACCTGAAAAATATGAGCAACACCAACTACAAGATCCTCTTATACAAATTATAAGTATTCTCCTAGAAGACGAAGAAATGGCAAAATAATGGACATACATAGAGCTCTTCGCAAATCTCAAGTTGATGCAAGTTATGCCAAATATCTTCACTTTCAACGTGTGCAGAAAATGCTAAATGCAGCTAAAAATAAAAAGTTTGTAACCAGAATGGACATAAAATTACCTTTGCACATGATCTGCCAATGCAAATAAAACAAAGAAAAGCACTTTCTCCCTTCTGTGCAATCCTAATAAGCAAGAAAAATCAAGTTTCAAATGAAATACCCTCACTGCCTTTCCTTTCATTACAAAGATCACAGATTCATGGTTAACTCACCAAAAGAAGCAAAAACAGTGTTTCTACAAGCTTCCAACGCACTTCCCGACTTGTGAAATCTCCAACCGTCAAAATGGCAGCAAATCCATAACTTAAAAGGCCGAATGTGGAAAGTATACTCAAGGAAAAACAAAACATGAAATAAAACGAGAAATCCTCATCTTTTCCCCAAGTTTTTAGTGTTTCAACATTCCATCTGACACAGGAAGTTCCCATATTAACAGGAAGTAAACTGTGTGTGGAGATGAAAGTTTCAAGCTTCAGTTTCATGCCAGGATCCATTTCAAAGTGGCACACCTTCTATTTCCTCTGTCCGGACAATTCACACAGCCTGGGACAGCAATCAAGAAATGAAGTAAAAGAAATCACTCCACTACATTGGAAAACAATGAGAACCAAGTAGAAATAGAGTGGGGACCTCCTACGCTACCTAGAAATAATGAGATGCTCACTACAAATCCTAATACAGAATGCTTTTACCAACGCAAGATTTTGAGGTACTGTGTATGCTACTATTTCTTTTCAGCAGGGTCATAACTAATTAAAAAGCATTTCCTTGGAAAAGGATATGATGATCAGCTTTAATAACTGGCTTAAATTCTGGTGTCATTCAAAGGGGATCCAATGTCTGTCTGCCTGGGATGACATGCTGGACAAGCCACGCTGCTTCGCAAGGGACGGCTTGCACCTGTCACCCCTGGGCTTCCGGATATTGGCAAAGGCTCTTGCCACCCCACATAGTGCCTTTTTTAGGCAAGGCTCAAATTCTAAACCTACCACCCTAGAACACCAAAAAGGAAAAAAACTAAGGGTAATGCTGCTCAATGCCAGAAGTCTCAATCTCAAGATGCACGCACTCGAGGCCCTTCTCAATATGGAGAACATCGATGTCTGTGCTGTGACAGAAAACTGGTTCAAGGCTCCTGAGAGCACCCCAGCACTAACAGGTTTCACCTCATATCATGCGTTCCGGCCCCAAAATCCGGACAACACCAAGAAAGGAGGGGGGTGTCCATATTCATAAAGGACACGCACACCTCAACGTTGGTGGCAATACACGATGCATCGGAGACCATCCAGGTGCAATTAACCAAAGGCAAGACTGCTCTGCAATTTGTAGCATGTTACAGGCCACCCTCTCAAACTCAGGAACCTCACATGGCCTTCCTGAAAACATTGGAGGATAAATGTATCTCCAAACACCATCATACTAGGTGACTTCAACTACCCTAATATAGACTGTGAACACTACTCATGCCCAAACACTCTAACCCAAAGATTCCTGGAGTTCATAAACTCAAATGCCATGGAACAACTAGTCACCATCCCACAACAGGTGAAAACATACTTGATCTCATCATCACGAACATGGGATCAAAATGTTCAACACGAAGTATACCCTCACTGGTGAGATCAGATCATAAACTAATCTCGCTGGAGGTCCTCATCCGCCCCACCTGAAACAAAAAGACCACAGTGAAAAACTTCTCAAAGCCGATTTCACACTTCTAAAAACTAGTGTGGTCTCCTTTAAGGCCCCTGAGCCAGTGGTAAACATTACTCAAACCGCTGAATCACTTACAAATGCCTTCTACCAGCACCTACAGGACTGCATGGATCAGGCAATCCCAAACAAAACTAAGACTCTCTGTACCAAAGGCAAGCGTCCAGTCTGGTGGACCCCAGCCATAAACAAGCTCTACAACAAAGGATGAAGCTACTACAAGATAGAGCAAAATCCTTGAAAGGTAAGACACCTTTGATCATTATAAGTAAAAACTAAGAGCTCTCATAAAATCATCCAAGGCAAATTTTGAGAGAAAATGGCCAAGGACTCTAAAGACAATCATAAGGCCTTCTTTAGCTATGTTAGAAACCTAGGAAACTCCCAGATATGCTCAGAATTAGTTCAAAATGATGTGAAAATTACTGAACCTACACACACTGCTAACATACTGGCTGACAGGTTCAGTGCAAACTTCTCCCCTCCCCAAAGGAGAGATCTATTCCAGAGGATTGTAGCCCCAAACATCTCCAAGCAGGTGAGAACTGCCCTCACTAAGGCAAAAACACAGCATCCATGGGACGGATGGTGTCCCCGGCTGTGTGCTTCATGAACTCACGAGGAATTAAACCCACAGTTAGGACAGCTGTTTAATCTTAGCCTCACCTCAGGATACGCCCAGGAGTGGCGCACGACTGTGGTCCCACTTCATAAGGCGGTGCCTCCACAGACCCTGGAAATTACCGCCCATTAGCTTGACAAGCCTTATCTGCAAAGCCATGGAGAGGATCATAATGGAACTCATAAATAAAGACATAGGAACTTGCAGACTTTGGATCCAACCCAGTTTGGCTTTGTCAAAGGCAGATCCTGCCTCTTAAACTTGGTTGACTTTTTGAGACAGTCACCAAGGCCATTGATGAGGAAAGGCAGTCCATACAGCCTACCTCGACCTGGCAAAGGCCTTGACACAATACCCCACTCAGGCATCATCGAAAAACTCATCAGCTTGAATGTAAACCCATACATCACAAGATGGGTTGCAAACTGGCTAGCGACAGAACCCACAGGGTCAGAGTTGCTGGAGCCATGTCAGACTCAAAGCCTGTCACAAGTGGTGTCCCACAGGGCTCAGTCCTGGGTCCACTCTTGTTCGGCATCTACTTTTCTGAAGTACAAGCAAACACAGGAGGTTATGGCTGACAAAGTTTGCAGATGACTGCAAACTGGCGCCATAGTCAAAACATTTGACACAGATATCCCCAGAAGGGCCTCACAGAAGCGGATAACTGGTGCCAGAGCCATGGCCTGAAGTTAAACACCAAAAATGCATAGTCATACCCTTGGGAAAAACAAGGTTACCTAGCTACCATATAGGTGGCAATCCACTGAGCACAGAAAAAGTCATCAGGGATCTGGGGACCCAGTTGACAGTAGCCTTCGCTGACACTCATGTTGCTAAAGTAGTTAGGAAAACCTTCTATATCGCACCTGATCATGAAGGATTCACATCTAGATCAAGGAGGTCATCGTCCCCTGTACTCATCACTCATTAGACCTATGATTGAGTACAATGCCCGTTCGAATGTATCTGACCAGACACCTGATGCAGCTTGAAAGGCCCCAAAGTTCCTCACCAAAAGGACAAAGGGTCTCAAAATATGTCTTATGCTGCCCGACTGAAAGAACTCCAGCTCTATTCAGTCTCATACCGCTTGCTCAGAGGTGACCTGTGCCTGACATATAAGGCCATGTCAAACCCAGATTTGATGAATATGCTTCACCTCAAAAATCTAGATCCTCAGAACCACAAGGCGGAGACTTAAACCTTGACACGGTTATAAATAGAACGTGCTGGAGGGACAGATTCATCACCCAGAGACTCCCTATGCTGTGGAACAAAATCCCGGTACATGTGAGGCAGAGCACCTCGCTGGCCTTGTTCAAGAGGAATCTTGACCAATGGATGGGAGATCGCAGATATACCCCAGGGATTATAGGTTCATAGGTTCATACTAGGCTATCTGCCCGAGGGCATTTACAAGCCTAGCCCATAGTTTTGTGGCTTACGCCACCCCTTTAGTATGGGGAACTATACCCATTATTTTGCTGTGCCTCTGTTGAGCAGTGACACTGAGGTAATCCCTGGGGTATATCTGCGATCTCCCATCCATTGGTCAAGATTTCTCTTGAACAAGGCCAGCGAGGTGCTCTGCCTCACATATACCGGGATTTTATTCCACAGCATAGGGAGTCTTTGGGTGATGAATCTATCCCTTCAGCACGTGCTATTAATGGCCGTGTCGAGGTTTAAGTCTCCCTTGTGGCTCTGATGGATCTAGATTTTTGAGGTGAAGCATATTCATCAAATCTGGGTTTGACATGGCCTTGTATGTTAGGCAAAGGTCACCTCTGAGCAGCGTGTTTACTGAATAGAGCTGGAGTTCTTTCAGTCGGGCAGCATAGGACAGATGTTTGAGACCCTTTATCCTTTGGTGAGGAACTTTGTGGCCTCTCCAGCTGCTGCAAGTGTCGGGTCAGATACATTCGAATGGGGCATTGTACTCAATCATTGGTCTGATGAGTGATGAGTATAGGGAGACTATGACCTCCCTTGATCTAGATGAGAATCCCTTCATGATAAGGTGGGCAATGTAGAAGGTCTTCCTAACTACTTTAGCTACATGGGTGTCGAATGACAGACTACTATCAACCTGGGTCCCCAGGTCCCTGATAACTTCTTCTGTGCTCAGTGGATTGCCACCTATTTGGTAGCTAGGGGTAACCTTGTTTTTCCAAGGGTATGACTATGCATTTTTGGCATTTAACTTTAGGCCATGGCTCTGGCACCAGTTATCCGCTTCTGTGAGACCCTTCTGAAGGATATCTGTGTCAGATGTGTTTTCTACTATGGCCCAGTTTGCAGTCATCTGCAAACTTTGTCAGCCATAACCCTCCTGTGTTTGCTTGTACTTCGGAAAAGTAGATGCCAAACAAGAGTGGGCCCAGGACTGAGCCCTGTGGTACACCACTTGTGACAGGCTTTGAGTCTGACATGGCGCCAGCAACTCTGACCCTGTGGGTTCTGTCACTCAGCCAGTTTGCAACCCATCTTGTGATGTATGGGTCAACATTTAAGCTGATGAGTTTTTCAATGATACCCGAGTGGGGTATTGTATCGAAGGCCTTCGCCAGATCGAGGTAGGCTGTATGGACTGCCTTCCCTCATCAATGGCTTTGGTGACTGTTTCGTAAAAGTCAACCAAGTTTAGAAGGCATGATCTGCCTTTGACAAAGCCAAACTGGGATGGATCCAAAGTCTGCAAATTCCCTATGTCTTTATTTATGAGGTCCATTATGATCCTCTCCATGGCTTTGCAGATAAGGCTTGTCAAGCTAATGGGCCGGTAATTTCCAGGGTCGGTGGAGGCACCGCCTTTGTGAAGTGGGACCACAGTTGCAGTGCGCCACTCCCTGGGTACGTATCCAGAGGTAAGACTATGATTAAACAGCTGTGGGTTTAATTCCTCGTTGAGTTCGTGGAGCACACAGCCGGGGACACCATCAGGTCCCATGGATGCTGTGTTTTTTGCTTTGGAGAGAGCAGTTCTCACTTGGGCTGGAGATGTTTGGGGGCTGCAATCGCTTGGTATAGATATCTCTCCTTTGGGGAGGGGAGAAGTTTGCACTGAACCTGTCAGCCAGTATGTTGGCAATGTCTGTAGGATCAGTAATCTTCACATCATTTTGAACTAGTTCTGAGCATATCTGGGAGTTTCCTTCCAGGTTTCTAACATAGCTAAAGAAGGCCTTATGATTGTCTTTTGAGTCTTTAGCTATTTTTCTCTCAAAATTTGCTTTGGATGATTTTATGAGAGCTCTTAGTTTTTACTTATAGTGATCAAGGGTGTCTTACCTTTTAAGGATTTTGCTCTATCTTGTAGTAGCTTCCTCCTTTGTTGTAGAGTTTGTTTATGGCTGGGGTCCACCAGACTGGACGCTTGCCTTTGGTACAAAGAGTCTTTGTTTTGCTTGGGATTGCCTTATCCATGCAGTCCTGCAGGTGCTGGTAGAAGGCATTTGTAAGTGATTCAGCGGCTTGAGTACTGTTTCCGCTCGGGGCCTTAAAGGAGACCACACTAGTCTTTAGAAGTGTGAAGTCGGCTTTCGAGAAGTTCTTTACTGTGGTCTTTTATTTCAGGTGGGGTGGGATGAGGACCTCCAGCGAGATTAGTTTGTGATCTGATCTCACCAGTGAGGGGTATACTTCGGTGTTGAACATTGTGCTCCCATGTTCGTGATGATGAGATCAAGTATGTTTTCTCCTCTTGTGGGATGGTGACTAGTTGTTCCATGGCATTTGAGTTTATGAATTCCAGGAACTTTTGGGCTAGGGTGTTTGGGCTTGAGTAGTGTTCCCAGTCTATATTAGGGTAATTGAAGTCACCTAGTATGATGGTGTTTGGTGATACATTTATCCCTCTAGTGTTTTCAGGAAGGCCATGTGAGGTTCCTGAGTTTGTGAGGGTGGCCTGTAACATGCTACAATTTGCAGAGCAGTCTTGCCTATGGTTAATTGCACCTGGATGGTCTCCGATGCATAGTGCGTTGCCACCAGTCTTGAGGTGTGGGTGTCTTTGATGAATATGGATACCCTCCTTTCTTGGTATTGTCCGGATTTTGGGGCCGGAACGCATGATAAGAGGTAAAACCTGATAGTGCTGGGGTGCTCTCAGGAGCCTTGAACCAGGTTTCTGTCACTGCACAGACATCGATGTTCTCCATACTGAGAAGGGCCTCGAAGTGCATTTTGAGATTTAGACTTCTGGCATTGAGCAGCATTACCCTTAGTTTTTTCCTTTTTGTGTTCTAGGGTGGTAGGTTTAGAATTTGAGCCTTGCCTAAAAGGCACTATGTGGGGTGGCAAGAGCCTTTGCCAATATCCGAATCCCAGGGTGACAGGTGCAAGCCGCCCTTGCAAAGCAGCGTGGCTTGTCCAGCATGTCATCCCAGGCAGACAGACATTGATCCCCTTTGAATGACACCAGAGTTTAAGCCAATTGTTAAAGCTGATCATCTTATCTCTGTATTGTGGCATCATTCTTGGTGAAGGTAGGATACTGCTCAAGGTCAGGGTCATACCTGCCTGGGCTACATAATCAGAGAGCTCCTCAATGTCTCTTTTCATGTAGTCCAAGGAGGTACGTCTCAGGTCGTTTACACCAGCGTGGACAATGACTGAGTCGTATTTGTACCTGCTGTTGAGAGACCTGAGTGCTTGCGTTATGTGGCGGATTCTAGCGCCCGACAGGCAGCTTACTGTGACCTTTTCCTTACTCAGTCTGGTGAACGGGACGTCAGTGTGTCTGACTATGGAGTCACCAATGACTAGTGTGTCTGGCATTGTGTTTGGCCTTAAGGGCTGTGACTGTTTGATACTCTGACTGTGAGGTCTATGTGTTGCAGGTGTTGTGTTCTGAGGTGGTGGTTGTTTGGGTGTCTGCTTTGGTGGCCTCTGCTGTTTTGGTAGATTTTTGATCAGAGCCGAAAGTATGTCTTTGTGTGTTTATGTGTATGATTTGAGGTTGTGATGGTACTATGTGAGACTGGGTCTATAGTGTGTGTGGTAACCTTCTCCTCCTGACTGGTCTTGCCAGTCCTATGTTGAGAGAGCTCAGCCTCCAGTTTGGCCGTATAGTTGCATCTCTCGCATGTAATTGTGTTTTGTGGGAGGAGGAGAGGGTTGTCAGTGTACATGAGGCAATTGTAACATTGCCTCAATATTCCCAGGTTCACCAGCTGAGCAGGAGAGGACACTAGCAACTGATCCCTCGACATGCTAGAAGGACTAGACAAAAAACTTTAAAAGAGATTCCGGGGACGGGTGACTGAGAAATGGGGGTTTGCCTTTTGGGGTGCTATCTATAAGAGTGCCGTATCAAGGTAATAAGTACTGTAGGTGCAAGTGCTAGGTTTAACAGATAGAGAAAAGTCTACTTGGAGTCAAGTAGAGATGATCTTTTAGGTATTAGAGAAAGTGCTAGTAACAGGGATGCTTAAAGGTAAGATTGAAAAGAATGCACTCTGCAGTGTGCACTAGAGAAGTTAGATATGAAAGTAGGTAACTTGAGTTTTACCTGTTTAAAAAGTTAAGGTTTAGTGGAGAGTTACTATTTTTAAAACAGCAAGATGGACTGAAAGGGGTGGTTACTTTTGTATTTTGGTACTATGAAATACTGTAGGATGGCCAATAAATTTAAATAATTGAAGGTGGGATTTCAAAAGTGATGGTTTTGTGATTACTCACATAAGCCAGTGAAAGTAGAGAGAAATGAGATATATGGTCAGATTAACATAAGAGGCGGGCAACTAGAAAGACAGTGGTATTTAACAAGACAACTTAAATGGGTGAGAGGGAGGGAAAAATTCTGCCTGACTCAGAACAGAGAGAGCTGTGGTCTCTTTTGAAGTTTTAATATGCTGTTAAAACAGAATGCAGGCAAAACACAAGATAAAGAAAACAAACTACAGTATTCAAAATATAGAAAGGCAATGCAGAAATACAAAAAATAACAGCAAACTAACCTTTCCTTCACAGCAAATTGTAGCAGAGTCTGGATGAGCCTTTCTGGTAAAGCTTCAGTGTCACTGCTTGACAGAGGCACAGAAAAATGATAGGCATAGTTTTTATTCAAACTAAAGGGGTGGCGAAAGCCACATAACTATGGGCTAGGCTTATAAATGCCCTTGGGCAGATAGCCTAGTATGAACCTATGAACCTAATAGACATAAAACAGAATCTAAGGACAGTAAACTGAAACCTGTGACCCTGATATACTTATGTATATTATATGTATAATATGTATATGTGTGTGTTTTTTTCTCATTACTGCATACATAGTGGAATGTTGCTAGCAAACAAACATAAAACAAATGGGTTGATTGCCTTCTAAGATTGCAGAATATAACAGTATTAGAGTGAACAATCTCAGAATTATTTATAAACACTAATAGGTATGTAAATCATTCTCTGAAATATATTATATATATAGGGCTATCTCTCAGATTTATTTAAATGCTTAGCATGGTTCTTACAATCTAAAAAGCACTATTGAGAAACTGAGAGCAGGGATTTAGGACACTGTGTTGTGCAGGAACTTCCAGATCTTGAGTGCATTAGAATTTGTATTATAGAGTTGTGCTTTTAACTTGTATCATCTATTACGTAAAAGTGTTATAACATTACCTTATGCATGATACACTAACTGAAATGTTTCTGAAAGTTACATTTTTTTGATTCTCTTCAAGATGGGGTAGATAAGTGATTAGGCACTAGGGTTATTCTGGAGGGAACAGATGTTGTAATGGAAACAGTTTTTAAAACAATTCAACAAAGTATAAGGGAAATCTCTAAAGTTATTTTAACTATAACCTACAATGTAGAGAAAGAATGTGGATAATCGATTCATGGAAGGTAAAGGGACTCCAAGATAAAAGGAAAAGAAAGCTAATACAATTTTGTGTGTTTTAAAGGTGAATTCTTCCATCAGATACAGGGTGTAGCGATGGGTGCAGCTTGTGCCTCCGCATATGCAAATCTAGTTTTGGCTAGGTGGGAGGAGAAGTATGTGGTGGATTCCATCTACAAGGAGAACTGGATTCTCTACAAAAGATTTCTGGATGATGTAGTGATTTTGTGGGGCTTATTTCATAGAATACCTTAACAATAGCACTATTTTCTTACAATTCACCTACAAAACCAGCAAGGAGACATTACAATACCTGGATGTGGAAATATACAAGTGTGACAATATGTTTAATGCCAAGGTTTTCAGAAAACCTACATATTCCAATTCCTATCTACACTTTGATAGTGCCCATCCTAAGCATTACAAGAAAAATATTGTTAAAGGACAATATATTAGGGGCTCCAGGATGACATCCAAAAATGAGGACTTTGATAAGGAAATGGAATTAAGAAAAATGTTCAAATCTAGGAATTACCCGGATCATTTATTGCTTGAAGTAGAAAATGAGGTTTTGAAAGGTATAACGGAGAAATATCAACCTATCCTAGGTAAAAGGGATGCTAAGGTCACAAAACATGTAAATAGAGGCTTGGTGGAAACCTTTGATAGGGCTTTAATACTGGAATTCAATGCTGGTTCCACCATAGTAAGGGGCATTATTAACAATGAATGGGACAGATGTGTAGCCCTTACAGACTTGGACAAAATAAAAAAGGAAAGCATTAAAATTGTCTACAAAAACTCTAGGAATTTGAAAAATCTTTTGGAAAGTAACTTTGATTATGGGGTTACAAGGAATAAAAAGAGTAAAGGAACGTTTAAATGTGGGCACTGTTCACAATGTGCCTTTGTCCACAATAATGAGAATATGTATTTGCAATGTAGAAACAGGCTATTGGAAAGTAAGGAATTTGCAAATTGTGACAGTAGTGGGCTTGTCTATTTGGCTGTCAGCTCTGTGATGCGTTTTATATAGGTAAAATGGAACGAATGTTAAGAAAAAGAATATATGAATATACATATGATGTATTAAACAAAAAAGACACTAATGCCTTGTACAAGCATAGCCTAGATTGTGACAGTGCCCATTACTTATTCTTTACCTTGGAGAAGGTGGACAAAAATCTTCGAGGGGGTTATGGGAAGAAACTATTGAATATAAGGAGCTATGGTGGCAAATCACCTTGGAAGCTAAGAAAAAGCCTGGATTGAATGGCCACATCTCCATAAGCTCCCTTCTGAAACTTTGAGCAGCCAAATTATAAGTAGGCCTTGTTGTGGCATAACTGATAAATTACATATTGTGGTCCTGGATGTAATTTATCAGGTATATGTTTTTTAAATCTTTTTTCAAAAATGGTTTTAAAGTATTTATTTCATTTACTTGGAGACTGTGTTCATATTCAAACACTTTGGCATTTCTTATGTACATGCAAGGGTGTTGCAATTTTTAGGCAAGCCACAAGATGGTGCCATTTCCCCAGACACATATTTAAATGTATTTTAAACTAATTTAATATTTTTTTTACATTTATACAAAGTGGAAAATGTGTTTTTAAACAAGTTTTAAATCAATGTGTTATTTGTTGGTTGTTTTATGTTTTTACTTAGTAAAATAAACAATCTATAACTAGTTTTGGTTCCTAAATGTCATGTATACATATGTTTTTTAGCTTAGGTTGTAACAATTAATTCATTAATTGGTTTACTTTTCATTGGTTGAGATGTAAGACAGAGAGTATATATAGAAGTAGTTTAACTCAAGCCTGCATCTGATGAAGTGTATGTTAAATGAAAACGTGTTTCTGCGAGCGTTTATGGTGTCTGTGCATTAAACTTTTGGTCAAATATTGTCCTCTCGGACCTTTATTGCTTCACATTAGGCACTTTCACTATCACAGGACAGACTTCCCGGCGCGAGAGGTATGTTCTAGGATAGTGAAAGTGCCTTAAATGGGATTTTTTTTATACAAAAAAAAAAAAGCTTTTCCGCCACTGTTAATTTTTTCCTGCGTACTCCTAAACGACCAAGCACTTATCCTAGGTTGGGAATAGCTGGTCTAGAGGATAAGGAATTACCCCCTGGAAATGGAGGAATTTCCTCCCATTGTCATTACCTTTGAAGAAGGCCTTGCATAACCTAAGGAAGGCCTAGGACAAATTATCTTTGCCTACATGAAAGCTGGAGATTACAGCCAGTAGTACTTGGACTGTAGAGTAATTTGCTCCATTACGCGGTGGTGGTGCTGCGGTAGCGTTGTCGCCTCACAGTAAGACGCTGTCCAGTTCGATTCTCAGCTGGAGCTTCTGTGTGGAGACATGCGTGAATGGGCGTACCTTCGTTGAAGGCTGTGCGTCAGGGCTGGTAACTTAGTACATAAAAATCAACTACCAATCATTAGCGGACCGGAGTTCCGCTGTGGCGACCCCTAACTGGGAAAAGCCGAACGACACAAACAAACAAACGAAAAATGGAAGCCAGGAATTTTAAAACTTCTTGAAAGGGATGCTAAAAAGGGGTCTAGATGTCTCTCATTAGCCCATGTAGAGAACCATTTCCATTTGCTCTTGTACATCTTCCTAGGAACATGGGAAGAAAGCCTGGAATGTCTAGCCATCATTGGAAGTAGCAAAATAAGAAGTTATGTACTCACCATAACGTTCCATCTGAGTAGGTAAACTTCATTTGTCAGCAACCTATGGGAATCGGATCCGACCTCGGATCCAAGCCAGCAGTTTTCAACAGCCTTAGATCCGAGCTCCAAGCTCCTCCCCTACCCATAATCCCCTGCCAACCCTGACTGACCTCAGATCAAGTTGGCCCAACAGCAGAAACTGCTATAAAATTATTATTCTCAAGATAAAGTGGGTAAAACCCATGAAGACATTTGCAAGTGAGGGAGCAGGAGGGAGGGACGGTTGCTGACAAATGAAGTTTACCTACTCAGATGGAACGTTATGGTGAGTACATAACATCTTAATCTGAAGTAGTTAACTTCATTTGTGCAGCAACCTATGGGACAGAGTCCCCAGCTACCTGAATCTTGGGCGGTCTTCATGGAAGGATGTTCCGGAGCACTGCAGAGCCAAAGGATGCTCTCCCTCTGGAGATAATGTCCACTTTATAGTGATTGATAAAGGTATGAGATGAGGCCCAAGTGGCTGCCGAGCAAGTATCATCCAAAGAAACTCTAGCTCTAAAAGCTGCAGAGGTAGACATAGATCGAGTAGAGTGGGCATGGACTCCCTGAGGTGCGGGCCTGCCCGAACTTTCATATGCTAAAAGGATACACTGCGAAATGCATCTAGACAGTGTGACTTTAGACACAGATTTAGCCAAGTTAAATTTGGCAAAGGAGACGAACAACTGGTCGGATTTCCTATGACCAGATGTCCTGTGGATGTAGAAGCGAAGTTGTCTATGCACATCCAATGAGTGTAATTTGTATTCTCCTTTGCTATGGTAATTAGGAAAAACTACCGGCAGGTTGATGGACTGGTTAATATTTGACTCAGAGGCAACCTTGGGAAGAAAAGAGAGATTGGTCCTGAGGTAAACTCTATCCTTGTGAAAGGTCAAGTATGGGGGTTTTACACAGAGGGCCTGTAGTTCAGAGACCCTTCGAGCCGAGGTGATAGCGACAAGAAAGGCCGTTTTCCATGACAAGAATTTAACATCTACTGAAGCTGCAGGCTCAAACGGGGGAGCTGTCTAGACCTGCAGCACCAGCGTTAAATCCCAAGGAGGGACTACATCCTTCACTGGAGGTCTGAGCAGAAAGGTGCCCTTCAAAAAGGTCTTACACAATTTCGTGGTGATCAAAGGGCCCAGTTCATTTCCCACATGATAATGAGAGATAGCCGCTAGTTGAACCTTGACTGTGGAGGAGCTAGCTCCCTGATGAAACAGTCCTGACAGAAAGTCTAATACAGCGGGCAAAGGGGCTGTAAAAGGATCCAAATTTTTGTGTGCCGCTGAAATGGAGAAACGTTTCCATTTGCTGCTATAAATCTTTCTAGTAGAAGGCTTGTGCGCTGCTACTAGAATAGCTTTAACTGGGGAAGAGATACCGGGAGTCCTAGCTACGCGTGGAACTGGAGCAGCCAAGCTGTGAGCTTGAGGTTGTCCAGGTTCGGGACTGGGAGATCTAGGGGGTGGGATATTAGATCCGGACGGGGATCCAGAATCCAAGGAGGATTCACCAGATGAGACCAAAGGTAAGGGAACCAGGTTTGACGAGGCCAAAACGGAGCAATGAGGATAATCCTGCTCCCCAACCAACTGGCTTTCTGAAGAAACTTCAGCATCAGAGGAAGAGGGGGGTAAGCATAAAGAAGACCGGGAGGTCAAGCATGCACCAGAGCGTCTCTCGGGGGTTCCCCGGAGGGGGAAATGAGAGCGAAGTAGTCGTAACATTTTGTGTTCGAGGGAGAGGCAAAGAGATCGCAACAGGGCTGACCCCATCTGGCGAAAATCCGATTCGCTATCTCGGGATTCAGAGACCACTCGTATGGTAACAGGATGGTGCGACTTAGTCTGTCCGCTAAGATGTTGGACCGTCCCGGAATGTGCGTTGATATGAGAAAGCGGTTGGTGGAGATCGCCCATTCCCACACCCTCATGGCCTCTCGACAGAGTGGGTAAGACCTGGTTCCCCCGTTTGTTGATGTACCAGGCAACAGACATATCGTTTGTCTGAATCGCAATCGCTCCTACAGGAAGAAGGTCCTGAAGTGCTTACAACGCTAACAGCACAGCCCTCATCTCTAGGACGTTGATATGCAGTGAGGTCTCCGTGAGGTCCCACGTGCCTTGGACTGTCCTGCCCGAACAATGCCACCCCCCCCACCCAAGGCGGGAGGCGTCCGTGGTCACCATGGCTAGTGGAGGGGTCATAGAAAAGGGGCGTCCTTGCTGGAGGTCCGGAGACTGGAGCCACCATAGGAGGGCCCTCTTGCAAGCCCTGCTGAGGGGAATGGGATGGTTCAGAGGGTAGTGAAGAAAGGACCACTGGACCTGAAGGGTCCATTGTAAGACCCTCATGTTCAAACATGCCATTGGTAATAGGTTGATTGCTGCCGCCATCGAGCCAAGAGCCCTCAGGACCAATCCCGCCGGGGGAGCTGGAGATTGCAGAATGGCCTGCACGTGTAGCCTCAGGGTTAGTAGCCGGTCTGTGGTCAAGAAATCTAGGAGTTTGTGTGTGTCTAATCTGGCCCCTATGAAGTCTATGGTTTGAGTCGGAATAAGAGACGACTTCTCTATGTTGATAGTGATCCCCAGCCGGGGAGCTAGATGAAGAAAGTAGTTCCTGGCTGCACAGAGTAGATGCCTTGTCGGGGCGGTCAGGAGCCAGTCGTCCAGGTACGGGAAGACCTGAATAACCTGGAGCCTCAGGTGGGCCGCTATCACTGCTAACACTTTGGTGAACACCCTGGGGGCTGTGGTGAGACCAAAGGGGAGGACCCTGAATTGGAAATGACTGTCTCCTAGCCGGAAGCGGAGGAACCTCCTGGATCGCCTGTCCATCAGAATGTGGTAGTACGCATCCTTGAGGTCTATAGAGCACATCCAATCGTTCTCCCGCAAAAGGGGAGAATGGATTGAAGAGTGACCATGCGGAACTTCTCTTTGGTTACTGACAGATTCAGGGAAGAGAGGTCGAGGATTGGTCTTAAGTCCCCCGTCTTTTTTGGCACCAAGAAGAACCTGGAGTAAAACCCGGACCCGCACTGGTCTGGGGGGACGTGTTGGATGGCTCTTTTTTCCAGCAAATGTTGGATTTCCATTGCTGCGGCCTCCCTCTGATCGGGTGGGACATCGGGGAGGTATCTGGGACTGAGTGGGTAACGAGAAAAGGGGATCTGATATCCTCTGGATATGATGTGAAGCACCCAGCGGTCTGTCGTGATGGACTCCCAAGCTGCTGGGTGCTCCGAGAAACGCCCCCTGACTGCCTCCAGAGTGGAGCAGTCGGGCAACCCCTCAGGGGTGTTGTGTGGGCTGGTCCGAGAAGGGTTCTCTGGATCCAAAGTTCCGCGGGCCCCCTCTGCCTCTAGGGCAGCGTCCACCCTGCCCTCCTCTGCCGCAGAAGGGCTGGGAGTCCGGGACGGGACTGTTGCGACTTCCGGAACCACATCTTCTTCTGTCCCTTTTGGTTCTTAGAGAAGGACCTCTGGAGAACAGAGAAGCGGACTCCGATGGCAGACATCTTCCCGTCCTTTTCGCTCTGGACCAAGGTATCTCGCACGGTTTTGCCGAAGAGGGCAGAACCATCAAAAGGGGCATTAGCGAAAGACACCTTAAAGGGTTCCAAGAAATCACAGTGCCGGAGCCAGGCCTGACATCTCATGACAAGGCCCGCTCCGCTGGCTCTAGCGGCTCCTTCCGTGGCATGGGACAGTAGCCGCATAGAGGTGTTAGATATGAAACGTAGAGTGGCCATCCGGGTGGAGTGCAATTGTTTGTCCTCCGCCGACATGGACTCGGGGGGGGGGGGGGGGCGACGCAGCGTACTGTTTGATAAGGTCCCGCTGCAGTCGGAGCACATGTGCCATGTAGTTCAGCGACCTCACAGAGAAGGTAGCTGAACTAAACACCTGCTTCCCTAGGCGGTCCATCGACCGAGACTCCTTGCTCAGGGATGAACCGAGGGACTGTCCTGAGCAAGTTCCCTCTTGGTGGCCGCCGCCACCAACATGGCATCTACAGGGGGGTCCTTGCTCCAGTGGGATTTGTCAGAGGGTGGGCTGAGAATCTTGTCCGGGCGCTTGGGGACTGGCTCCACAGTGTCCGGCTCCTTCCACGCCCTGGTAATAATCAAGTCTACCAGGGGGTCGGCCGGAGGGGACACCCAAGAGGTAGACGGGCCTGCTTCAAACGCCTCCAGGAACACGGATTCGTCCGAGGTAGGCTTTGGGGCAGACCACCCCCCTCTTATTCTGAGCATCTCCATGATGTCACCAAATGAGACATCTTCGGGAGGTGATCTTGGGGAGCCTTCCCCTTCCTCCAAATCCGTGTCCTCAGTCAAGGACTCGGGGGAGTCCAGGTGCCTCCTCTTGCACCTTCGCTTGTGAGGAACCTCCTCGGGGGGGCTGTCCGAGGAGGTCTCACCAGCAACGTCTTGTTCCAATGGAACTACCTGGGACGTTAAAGCAGGCTGTCCCTGGGGCCAGGTGATGGAAGTCGGACCCAACAGAGAGGGAGTGCACGGTGGAGCCATGCCAAGGGCCGGGGGCCTGGAATCCCTCGACAGAGCCCACTCCACCACGTTGAATGCCGAGGGAGAGCTGCTCTCTCTGGGCTCCGAAAGCAGACCCTTGCTCGGATCCGACGGATGGATCGGAGCTGGCGCTGAAGAGATCGGATCCGACGGACCAGCATGCTCCGACCTGGATGGAGCCGAAGACATACCAATAATGCCAGATCCGAAGCTCAGCCCTCGACTCCGAGAGCTCTGATCCGAAGAAAATGGACCCAACAGACTCGAGGGAAGTGTCGGCGCCGAAGTACCCGAGACTATCGGCGCCGACACACTCCCGGCTCCAAAGCCTCCGTACCCAGGAAACAGGACGGAGAAGGAGCTATCGGGGCAAAGAAGGGGGTCGAGCTCCCCCCCAGTTGGGCCTGGAGGAATCTTCTCATCATCTGGTCCAAATCTGCATCAGTGAGACTTCGGGTAGATCTCGACGAGGCCACCGAGGCGGGGCGGGAGTGTCGCCTCGATGACCTCGATGGAGATCGGGTCTCCTCCTCCTCAGGACCCGGTGAAAAGCACGGGGACCGGATCCGAGAAGGAGACGACCCAGAAGTCCTGGAGGGAGAAGACCGCTTAGCCAGGGGGCCGAAGCAGAGGCCTCGGCCCGCCACTTGTGGTGCTTCTCCCTCCTCCTTTCATTCCTAGCTTCCCTCTCCTCCGGGCCTAAGGTGGGAGGTGGGAGGTTGAGTCCCGGCTGGGGGGAGGGAAGCAGGAGTGGCAGACGCCACAGCGGGAGCCACGGGAGGACCGGAGGTAGAAACGGAGTCCGGGGGCAGAAGACCCGCCAGAATCAGCTTAGACCTCCGGTCCTTGAGTGCCCTGGGGTTGAACGCTGCACAGATGGTACAACCAGAGGACAGGTGCTCAACCCCAAGTCACAACACACACAGAGTGTGGCCATCTGCTGGGGACAGCTTATGGCCACACTCGGTGCACTTAGAAAACACCAACTTTGGTGCCTCAGACATACTAGAAGGTAAAACCACTCTCACTAGGCCCCAAACACACACACACACAACCCTGACGGAACCACGAAGGAAGGGGGAGGTTAGAATATGGAAAAAAAATAAATTAAACTAAGAGAGTTCTAAGAGGTAAAGGGAGCTGAAAACACACTCACACCAAGAGTTAAAGAAAAGGGTAAAAAAAGTTAAATATTTCTCACAAAGTGGACGAAAAACGCCTGGAACTCAGGATCAAGCTGTTGAAGTAAACCGCGGCAAACTAGATCTGAGGTCAGTCAGGGTTGGCAGGGGATTATGGGTAGGGGGAGGAGCTTGGAGCTCGGATCTAAGGCTGTTGAAAACTGCCGGCTCGGATTCGAGGTCGGATCCGATTCCCATAGGTTGCTGCACAAATGAAGTTAACTACTTCAGATCCATAGTTTATCTGAGGGTTTGTACATCTGGGTGAAGTAGCCCAGAGAGGTGAGACAGAAGACCCTGAAAGGGACCCAGAACCCAAGAAGGGTATATCAGATGAGATCAGAGGAATAGGAACCACATCTGTCTAGGCCAGAATAGGGCAATGAGGTTCACCTTGCTCTTCCATTGATATGCTTTCTGTAAAAACTTTGATATGAAAGATGTAGGTGGGTAGGCATAAAGGGGACTGGGGGGGGGGGCAGTAGTCATGGATCAGAATGTCCCTTGGTGACTCATCATCTGGGGGAAGTAGGGAAAAAAAACCTGCTGCATTTGGAATTGTGGACAGAGGCAAAAAGGTCAAAGCATGGCCGGCCCCACCAGCTAAAAATGTGTTCTGTTATTGAAGGATTGACAGACCACTTGTGAAGCATAAGAATAGATCTGCTCAGTCTGTCCACTAAAAATATGGACTTCCCTGTAATGTGCATTTCTAAAAGAAAGCAGTCGGAAGAAACTGCCCACTGCCACAGTCTCACTGCTTCCTAACACAAGGGTTAAGAACAGGTTCCTCCCTATTTGTTGAGGTACCAGACCACTAACATGTTTTCTGTCTGTATAGCAATTGCCTCTTGAGGAAGGATATCTTGAAATGCCTGCAGTGCTAGGAGGACTGCCCTCATCTCTAGGATGCTGATGTGAAGAGTGGCCTCTAAGGGGAGGACCATGTGCCTTGAATTGTCTGTCCCAGGTAATGCCCCCAGCCCATCTAGGCATGCTTCCTAATAGGAATGCCTAAACCTGCCACTCTTGAAATGCTCTCTGTAGGCATGGGAAATCAGCCTCATGGACAGGGACTGAAGGGTGGCTAGTTGCAAGGAAATGGTCTTTCTATCCTCTGCCCACAAACCCTGAGAGGGATATGGTTAAGTTCCATAGTCAAACCCCTCTGATACCTTGTAATACAGAAGAACATAGGGCAAACAATACTGTAGCAAAAACTGACTTCCCAAATCTGTTCACAGCCCCAGACTCCCTATTAGGGGGTTGAACAGAGGGACTTTCCTCAGCAAGTTCCTTTTGGTGGCTGAAACAATCACTGTGGTATCAATTGGGGAACCCGTGCTCGAATGGGCACAGTCCTTGCCTGGCTTTCTAGAAATGGGTTCTGTCATATCTAGATCCTTCCAAGCCTGACAGGAAATGAAGTCTACCATTTCGTCCACTGGAAGTACCACCCAGTATGTAGCTGAGGGGGTTCCAAAAGCTTTAAGAAACACCAACTCCTCCTGGGAAGGGGCTTTGGAAGACCATCCACCATTTTGTCTCAGAAACTGAGAATTTCAATGGGTGACCTGGGGGATCCTTCCTCTTCAACAAAGTCAGTGTCTTCTGCTGATGACTCCTGTGGGGAATCAATGTGCCTCCTCTTGCACTTATGCTTCCAGGGAACCCCCTCATGGGGATGATGCAAGGAGGACCCAGAAGTGTGTTTGGGGTCCTGTAAAAGGACTGTCTCAATGCTAGATTGGACCAATTGTCTTGATGGGACAGAATGAGCAGACACAGGACCCAAGGCAGACAGTTAAGAGGGAGACCTGTGGGGGCAGCAAGAATGTCCTGTTACCAGTCATGTGGAGAACTCTCTCCACTGCCTCGAAAGCAGAAGCCGATGGTGAGCCCAGGACCATCCCAGAAAGTGCCAAAGCAGCCTGCCTGTAGAAATCCAAGACTGCATCAAGATCCTGCCTCAACGCAGAAGTCAGAGCCGAGCTATCACCATAGCCCCAAGGGAAAGGGACATCTCCAAGATCCCTCCAGCTCCAACAAAGTCACCACTGGATGGATCAGAGTAGGTGTCAGAGTTGATGATGGCCAAGCCTGCAGATCAGACCCAGACAATATCAGGATTCTCAGATCTGGTACCTCCAAAGGCAAAATATGGATTGGAGTAGAAGTTACCAAGGGTGTATGGGCTGGTCCAAAGCTCACACTTCCAATGTGAGACAGATGGGAGCATTCCCAACTGAATTTGAGTCATGAGAAATATCCTCTTCATTTTGTCCATATTTGCTTCAGACAGAGTCCTGGGTAGAAGGAGGTCTTGAAACTCTACATGGAATCATTTGCAAAAATGGACAATGTAGTCTGGATGAGAATGGCTTCGGAGACAACTGAGGATGTATAAGGGTAGTTGACTTAGCAGCCAAGTTTTCAGATCCAAAGGAGTGGATGGATCCATTGTCCTGTAAATTTGGCTGGTGGAGCCAAAGCTGGTGCTGAGTTTGGACGGCAGTCAGGGGAGCTCTTACTTGACTCCCTTGGCTTATCTTTGGATTTCTCTCTTTTTTCACCTTGAGGTTTCTGAGTGGACGGCAAAGCTCGAGATACTGAAGAGGAGAAGGGTAAAAGACCCTTAAGAATTAATTTGTTCCTGCACTCAACCAAGACTCTGCAACTGAAATTTGTTCTGGCTTCAAACTCCACCTGAAGATGTGTGGCCCCAAGACAGTACCACGCACTTAGACTGGGGATCAGAGTTACCTCAGTATACAAATTAAAGATACAAAGCTCTCTAATCACACACACACACACACACACCTATATCTCTATATATATATATATATATATATATCTTTATATGTCTTTATGGGATCAGTACTAGCAAACGACTGTTTCACCGAAAGTGAAACGGCCGAGCACAGTTTCTCGAAAGTGCTTTTCACTGAAAAAGCACTTTTGTAACAGTGTGCTAAAAAAGAGAAAAACGTGGGGAAATGGATGTTGCTGAGATCCGTGGCACAGTGGGGATAAGGGACTATTCCCTTTTTCCCACTGTAGTGCAATCTTGGAGTGAGAATATAAAAGTAGGGGGGTGTGGGGGTGCAGAGGGGCTTGCACCCCTGCGTAAATGTGAGTTCTGTTTTTTTTTTTTTTTTTTTTTTAATTTCTTTATTTATTTTTGCACACTTTAGCGAATGTGCTTTTTCGGTGAAAAGCACTTCTGCTGAAGTGTGTTCGGCGGTTTTAGTTTCAGTGTTATGGGTGTTCAGTAAATAGTCCTAGATCCATCTATATACATATGTATGTATGTATATATACATATACATATATATATATATATATATATATATATATATATATATATATACACACACACACACACACACACACACACACACACACACACACACACACACATCTATGTCTGTATCTGATCCAAAGCCTGAGAAGTGGTCAAAGTCGGATTTGAGGTCAGATCCAATACCCAAAGGTTAAGGAACAAACAAAAAAGGCAACATCAGCTCTCATTTTTATTATTATCTGGGAGGTTCTGAGAATGCAGGCATGCAAACCCCCTCAAAACAGTATCAGCAGCCCTAGTCCCTGAAGAAGTATCAACAGAATCATACACACTGTACACAAAGAGTAGTGACTTGCAATAAATAAATTATTTAAAGCATATTTTTCCTTACAAGAATAACTTTCAGACAAAACATTCCTCATACTTTCACAATTAGTCACAACAACCCTTAACATATCAGCCTGACAATTCAAACTTCTAAAAATCAAAGTTAAAGCATACACTTTTTCCCATAATTATCAATAATTTTTCCACTCTTATTAAAATAGCAAAACTGGAATTAAGCAAGTATTTAGCAGCAGAACGAATACTTAAAGCTGTAGCTGTTGGATCAGGTTTAGTAAGAGTGTACAAAAACTTAAAAAGACTGAGGAACTATATATCTTATTTACCTTTTTAGGGGCAACTGGTTAACTGTCAAAAAAACAGAAGGCAGCAACACGCACATCCTCCACAGCTGACAGAAGCGGTGGAATGGGTGCAGGTTCTGGAAATTCCTTCTGTAACAGCTCACAGCATTTTCTTATGGACTGAGAAACCTCAGTGTTCTCCCACTGAAAACACTAGCACATTCAAGAATTAGTCTCAGAGAAAGAGAACCCAATCACAGGGAGTGTCCAAAACTGATCTCTCCTGTATTTCTGAATCAGAAATCAAGGAGAAACCCCTTTACCTTTCCTTCATCCTCCTGTCCAGATTCAGAATATTGAATTTTTTTCAGGAAAAGATGAATGCCACTTTTTTTTCATAAGAAGGATCAATAGCCTACATTAAACCTTCAGCAAGACCCAGTAAAATACTCTTAAGGAAATTTGAGGATGAGTAGATGCATGTTAATTTTCTACTTCTTCCGACAGGAAAAATGGGACCAGCAGTGTTGTTAATGGCAGCAGCAGCTTCTCCAGGGATGGGCACAACAGTCTGAAAAAAAAAGGGGGAAGTCTTTCAAATTCCATCTTCTAGAACTGACAAGAGTGGTTCTCCCTTGTCCACTGAGGGAAACCTATTAGTTGCAGAGGATGTGGCTAACCCCCAGTCAATACTGGCTGTAGGTGCTGTACTAGAGGAATCCAGGATAAAGGTTGAGTGGTCAGAGGTACAACTAATGGCCACAGCAGACTCACCCACCTGTGGCTAAGGCAAATTGCTAGCCTACTGTCATCTCAAAAGATGTTTGCTTAACCATTTCTTTTTGTGGATGAAAGGAAAAACTGTGGGACCAACAGACTGCTCCATGGTCAAGATGTAAACAGTGCCTCTTTCTCAGGAAAACAGCAGCAAATGCTGGTAAAAACAAAAAAATCTTTAGAAATCTTTACAGACAAGCACAGTAAAAAGTAATACTAGACACTTTGCCAGCCCCACATAGTAAAACAGAATTTCCTCACAGATAAAAATGTTTTTCACTTATATTAAACCACTTCTAAACTGACAGGAAGATGAGAGCTCCTGTTTAAAAGAACAGTATAGTCTTGTACAGTCCATTAAAGCAAATTTCTAGCTTTAAATTAACTTTCCTGACCCCAAAAGTATCAATAATAACATTGTTAAATGGAAGTCTTTTTCCCCAATGGGAACTTATCTGCCCAACAAATGAACAGTACAAGCTGACTGTCGATCCTCGAAAGCCTCACAGGAGCATACTCTTCAGTGGTAGTAAAGCTCTGGCAGTCTGTGCACCCAAACTTGGCTTTTAGTCAGCTCAATTCAAGCTGCCTGACAGTTTGGGCATGTAGGAGAGCCCTGAAGTTTTGGAAGCTTATTATATGGGATATGATCCATATAGCTGTGTCTACTGCAACAATGATCAATATGATGAACATCTAACTTTACAGTTCTCAGAGAAGTAAATTAGGCAAAGCCAGGCATAATGTGCATTGTAAGACTGGTGTCTGCTGCCCTGACAGTACCATCTACTGAGTCAGACATAGGGAATTATTTGAAATACAGTTTGAAACTGAGAGCTGGGAAAGCAATTTATTCTTGACCTCTGAATATGGCAACTCTTCCAAAGGCTGATTATCTTGAAAGTCACATCTCTCTGGAATCTCTCCATGTGGACAAGGTAATTCAACACCATCAAGGAGATGGAGAATGAGAATACTCACTTTATTGTATCTAAGGAAAGTGACTCCTTGGTTAGGGGTCTGCACAACTTAAGAATGCTTCAGATTGCAGTCTATAATGCAGCAACCATCACCATGGATCCTACCACTGGGTTTTTGTGAAAGGCTGAGACGGTCCTGGGGCAAGAAAAGAATACTATCAGGATGTGTAAGCATGGGACAGAGGCTGAAAGAGCTACCAATGCCTCAGCTGAGGTGGACCGAACTACTGACAGGCACTAAAAAGCCAATTTCAATGACAAAATACTCAACTCAAAAACTATGGAAGGTGAAGCTGACACCACAGCATCAACCCCAGTGGCAAGATGGGGCATGACTGAGAGAAGATTGAAGGCTCTCTGCATCACTGAATGAACAGAAACCAGGAAGTTAAGTCTAGGACATTGGCCCTAAAGAAGCCATCAATGTCAATGTTGAGGTTGAAATGGCATCTGAAACAATTCCAAGAAGGAAAGGTCCAGAGCTACATCCAAAAAGGCCAATAGATGTGCAAGAGAGCCACTGATGGTAGCAGGAAATAACACTTAGGATGAAATCTGCTGCATGTGAAAAAATTCTTGACAACTTTTTGCACTACATTTGGAGGGACTATGATCTATGGGGTCCACTGGGCACTGAAGAGTTGAGCTGGGGTCCTGAACTCTGTCAGATGCTACAGAGTCCAAATGTCTAGGGAGGACAACAGCCATGGGGGTCTACTAAACTGAGACATACTACAACCTTGATTAGCAAAGACAGACTCAAACTATGTCTACAACAGCCAATCTGGGTTTTTCTACAGCACTAAATGTCATCCTTATCAGGTGGATTTTCCTTTTTGGGGAAGACATGGAAGTTGGTGGGAATCCTTTAACACAGCTGAGGTTGATCTCAATCATTTCTGTTCCAAAATATTGTTTGCATTTCTTTAGAGTAGATGACTTGAAGGAAGCACAAATTAAAAGATCTACTGAAAGATGTGCCTTGTCAAGGCATTTGGCAGATTTATATGACTTGGATAAATCTTGGCTTCACAGGATCATTTCTTAAAAACATGTAACACTTTCTTTTATTCATCTACCATAGTAATAAACCCTGCACACCATAAATCAATAAACAATGTAAAAAGAGCAAACAATGTTTAGAACTGTAAAACAAAGAAATCCTTTATTTATTTTTAAATAAAGTAACAAACAGGATGCACAGTGCACTACAACAAAACATCTTGGCAAACACTGCATTGGGTCAAAGAAAAAACACGCAAACAAAAAAGAGAGTTTGTGAGTACGCAGCTATAGGCTACAAGAATGGCACTTAAGTAAGTTGGGGGATGTGAAGCTGCCCAAAACTCTGATAAGAAGGTGCAAGTTTCACTTCAGAACTACTGGAAAAAAGGAAATGAGACAATCTAACCTGTGAACTGAAGATACAATTGGAAGTTACAAACCTGTCTCAAAACAACTAAAGATACAAGTGTTTTTATTAAAAAACAGCAAAATGTGACAGGTTCCAATGTTGATAAGGAAAACTGTAAAGGATTAACCTGCCAAATATTCATGGGTGAATGTATCAAAAAAGCTGGAAACAGACATTTACAAAACCTGTCATATACAACGGATAGGAATAATGACATCTTACCATACTGGCAACACTTTCTATATTATCTTGAAATGTAAATGGTCTCACAGGGACAGACAAAAAGGAAGGAATACTTACTTATTGTAAGGAATAGAAAGTGTAAATAGTAATGGCATAGGAGACACAATTGGAAAGAAATGGGCATGTGAATTTGAAAAAAAAAAGGATTTCATGATGGAAACTCTGCAGAACATCAGGGACAAAGGAAAACAGGAGTACTTATGATAATTGTTAAAAGAGCTTCATAAGTGATAAAAGAGGAAAAAAGATAATAATGGCAGATTTGTGGTAGTATGGGTCTACTGGCAAAGGGTAAAGGTTATACTGGCATGTAACTATATTCCACTTAAAAGTGCTACTACTGAGCTAAAAAATAGGGGAATAATCAGATTTCAGCAGGGAATATTACTTATTAAGTAGGGACTGGAATTTGATTAGCAACAATGGTGATGTATCGGGGGCCTAGAAGGGAAAATATAACAAAAGGGGGTAGATTTGTGAAGACATTTATGAAAATATTTGGTATGAAAGAAGTTAATTCAACAGAAGGAACTCATGGAGAATTTACATATTATTCCCCAAGGTATAATAACTGATCTAGACTATACAGAAATTATATTTCACAGGAACATGTACATTTAACTGATAATTATGACACACAATCAATAACTATTTCACATCATGCATCAATAACACCTAAAATAAAAATACAGGGTAATAAAGTAAAGATGAGACATCCCGGTGGTGCAGCGGTAGCGTTGTTGCCTCCCAGCAAGAGGTTCTCCCGTTTAGTTTTCAGCTAGAGTGCAGGGAGTGCCTTCTGTGTGGAGTCTGCATGGTTGGGTGGGCGTTCGAAAGACATGCGTAAATGGGTGTGCCTTCGCTGAAGGTTGAACGTCGAGCTGGCACCTTGGCATTCATGAAAATCTACTGCCAATCATTAGCAGACCGGAGTTCCGCTGTGGCGACCCCTTACCAGGAAAAGCCGAAAAGCAACAACAACAACAAAAGTAAAGATGAGACACTAGTGCCTCCCCAACTACCTGTTAAAATGAGTGGAATTTAAGGAATGGATAATGGAAATTAGTTGAGAATTATTATAAACCAGCCACTGGGGATGCACAAGCCAGTGCATTTCTTTGTGCCGGTCCCAAGCTCGGATAAATGGGGAGAGTTGCGTCAGGAAGGGCATCCAGTGAAAAACCTCTGCCAAATGACTTATGTGGAGAACATTTCATATTTCTATATCGAATCGGTCAAGGTCTGGGTTAACAACGACCGCCACCAGTACTGTTAGCAAACATGATGCTGGCGGAAATTGGGCTACTGTTGGCCGAAGGAGAAGAGGAGGGGGAAGGCATGCCCGAAGGCAGGAAGAGAGGAGGAAGGTTAGGAGTGTAGTAGTGAGGGTAGGAACTTTGAATGTTGGCAGTATGACTGGTATAGGGAGAGAGCTAGCTGATATGATGGAGAGAAGGAAGGTTGATATATTGTGGTACAAGGGACCACATGGAAGGGAAGTAAGGCCAGGTGTATAGGAGGCAGGTTCAAATTGTTCTATCATGGTGTGGATGGCAGGAGAAATGGGGTAGCGGTTATCCTAAAGGAACAGTATGCCAAGAGTGTTTTGGAGGTGAAGAGAGTGTCTGATAGAGTGATGTTTATGAAGCTTGAAATTGATGGTGTAATGATGAATGTTGTTAGTGCATATGCTCCACAAGTTGGGTGTGCGATGGATGAGAAAGAAAAATTTTGGAGTGAGTTGGATGAAGTGGTGGTGAGTGTACCCAAGGGTGAGAGACTAGTGATTGGAGTGGACTTCAATGGGCATGTTGGTGAAGTGAACAGAGGGGATGCGGAAGTGATGGGTAGGTATGGTGTTAAGGAGAGGAATGCAGAATGTCAGATGATTGTGGATTTTGTGAAAAGGATTGACATGGCTGTGGTGAATATGTATTTTAAGAAGAGGGCAAAGCATAGGGTGATGTACAAGAGTAGAGGAAGATGCACACAGGTGGATTATATCCTATGTACTAGTCTGAAGGAGATTGGAGACTGTAAAGTGGTGACAGGGGAAAGTGTAGTTAAGCAGCATAGAATGGTGGTCTGTAGGATGACGGTGGTATTCAAGAAGAGGAGGAGGAGTGTGAAAGTAGTGCCAAGGATTAAATGGTGGAAGTTAAAAAAGGGTGATTGTGAGGTGGAGTTCAGGGAAGAGTTGAGACAGGCACTGTAAGACAGTGAAGAGTTACTGAATAGCTGGGTAACTACAGCAGAGCTAGTAAGGCAGACTGCTAAAAAGGTGCTTGGTGTGACATCTGGACAGAGGAAGGAGGACAAGGAGACCTGGTGGTGGAATGAGGAAGTACAGGAGAGTATACAGAGGAAGAGGCTGGCGAAGAAGTGGGATTGTCGAAGAGATGAAGAAAGTAGACATGAGTATAAGGAGATGAGGCGCATGGCAAAGGGAGAGGTGGCAAAGGCTAAGGATAAGTCATATGGAGAGTTATATGAGAGATTGGACACTAAAGAGGGAGAAAAGGACCTGTACCGATTGGCTAGACAGAGGGACAGAGCTGGGAAAGATGTGCAGCATGTAAGGGTGATAAATGATAGTGAGGGAAACGTACTCACAAGCGAGGAGAGTGTGCTGAGTAGATGGAAAGAGTACTTTGAAGGGCTGATGAATGAAGAGAATGAGAGAGAGAGAAGATTGAATGATGTGGGGATAGTGAATCAGGAAGTGAAACAGATTAGCAAGGAGGAAGTAAGGACCGCTATGAAGAGGATGAAGAATGGAAAGGCTGTTGGCCCAGATGACATACCAGTGGAAGCATGGAGGTGCTTAGGAGAAATGGCAGTGGAATTTTTAACCGGATTGTTTAATGGAATTTTGGAAAGTCAGAGGATGCCTGAGGAGTAGAGAAAAAGTGTTTTGGCACCAATCTTTAAGAATAAGGGTGATGTGCAGAGCTGCAGTAACTACAGAGGGATAAAATTGATCAGTCACAGCTTGAAGTTATAGGGAAAAAATGGAAGCTAGGTTAAGAAGGGAGGTGATGATTAGTGATCAGCAGTATGGTTTCATGCCAGGAAAGAGCACTACAGATGCAATGTTTGCTCTGAGAGTGTTGTTGGAGAAATACAGAGAAGGTCAGAAGGAGTTGCATTGCGTCTTTGTGGACTTAAGAGAAAGCATATGACAGGGTGCTTAGAGAGGAGTTGTGGTATTGTATGAGGATGTCTGGAGTGGCAGAGAAGTATGTAAGAGTGGTACAGGATATGTACGAGGGTAGTGTGACATTGGTGAGGACTGCGGTGGGAGTGACAGACACTTTTACGGTGGAGGTGGGAGTACATCAAGTATCAGCTCTGAGCCCTTTCTTATTTGCAGTGCTGATGGCAGGTTGACAGATGAGATCAGACGGGAGGCCCCATGGACTATGATGTTTGCAGATGACATTGTGATATGTAGTGAGGGTAGGAACCAGGTTGGAGAGACCATGGAGAGGTGGAGATGTGCTTTAGAGAGGAGAGGAATGAAGGTCAGCAGGGCTAAAACAGAATATGTGTGTGTAAATGAGAGGGAGGGTAGAGGAATGGTGAGGATGCAGGGAGTAGAGTTGGTAAAGGTGGATGAGTTTAAGTACTTGGGATCAACAGTTCAGAGTAATGGTGAGTGTGGAAGAGAGGTGAAGAAGAGAGTATAGGCAGGGTGGAATGGGTGGAGAAGAGTGTCAGGAGTGATTTGTGACAAACGGGTACCAGTAAGAGTGAAAGAGAAGGTCTACAAGAGGGTAGTGAGACCAGCTATGTTACATGGGTTGGAGACGGTGGCATTGACAAAAAGGCAGGAGTCAGAGCTGGATGTGGCAGAGTTAAAGATGTTAAGATTTGCACTGGGTGTGACTAGGATGGACAGGATTAGGAATCAGCATATTAGAGGGTCAGCTCAGGTTGGACAGTTTGGAGACAAAGGAAGAGAGGGGAGATTGTGTTGGTTTGGACATGTGCTGAGGAGGGATGCTGGGTATATTGGGAAAAGGATGCTAAGGATGGAACTGCCAGGTAAGAGGAAAAGAGGAAGGCCTAAGATAAGGTTTATGGATGTGGTGAGAGAGGACATGCAGGCAGTTGGTGTGAAAGAGCATTATGCAGAGGACAGGAAGAAATGGAAACAGATGATCCACTGTGGCGACCCCTAATGGGGATAGCCGAAAGAAGATGATGATGATGAGTTGAGAGTTACTATGGAAGACAAAGTACTCCAGAAGTTTTAGCTAGTGAGTAGGGTAAAATTAAAATGGAGTTTAAAAATCGGGTACAAATAAAAGAAAGTGATTTGATTAAGTAATAAGAATTACTTGAGGGGATGGCAAAGATTTTATTAAAAAATAAGGGAAATTTTACAGAACCAAGAAGAGGTGCAAATGCAGAGTGCTAAAAATAAGGGAATACCTTGATAATATGCACGAGTTTAGTAAGGCTGATGTTAAGCAACTAGCACAGCAACTTAGGCAGCACAAAGTAGAAAGGGTTGGTGTCAGACTTAGGAAGCCTATAACAAGAAAAATAACCACAGATCCTGTAGAAGTATTAGAGATAGTTTGGAAATGTTAAGAAATTTTGTATAAAGCAGAAAAGTAAGGGAATCAAGAAAAAGCACAAATGGAAATATTTATAGAAGACTTAAACTTGCCAAGGTCAGAAATAGATAAGACTCAACAACTAACAGTTAAGACATGAGGAAATGAGATAATAATAATGGTGATGTATAACCAATCCTCAGGAATGTTTCCAGGAACAGAAGGTATTCCAGTGGAAGTTTAGAAGTTAGGAGGGAATAAAGTGATAAAGACCTGTTTAACAGTATTTTAAAAGGAGGGGAGGAACTAACATCCTGGAAAAAAAAGCTGTGGTGGCTGCAATACCTAAAGATGCTAAAGACCCAGCTTCATACGCACCCATTTCAATTTTAAAATAGGATTATAAAGTGTTTACGTCTATAATGTCTAAAAGAATGGCAAAGATGATGCCAAAACTGACAGATATGGACCACTGTGGTTTTGTGGATGGGGAGGCAAACATTTGACAAAATTATTACAACAATGGATCGGGGAGGCAAACATTTGACAACATTATTACAACAATGATGATCCAGAGTGAAGCAGAATGTACGAAAATACCACTGTCACTGGTGGGTCTTGATGCAAAGAAGGCATTCAACAGAGTAAGTTGGGATTTTATGACTAGGGCAATGGAAGCATTTGCATTTCCTGATACAATAAAAAGGTTAACTACAAGGATATATGAGGGACAGGAGGCAAAAAATCAAAGCGGGAGGATTCCTTTCTGATAAGTTATGTCTGAACAGAGGAACTAGGCAGGGTGTCCTCTTTCTCCTTTGTTATTTGCGTTATATTTAGAACCATTGGAAAAGAAAACAAGAGACTCAGATTCAAGGATATAAACAGTATGGTGCTCAAGAAAAGTTGGCTTTATGTCCAGATGATATTATTTTGTACCTGACGGAACCAGAAAAAGGACATTTCAGTGTGGTGGTACATTCTGAGACAGTTCTGTTTTTTTTTCAGGATATAAAACTAATGAAGGTAAAACAAAGGCTATAGCTATAGCTATAAACTATATACCCACACATGAATTTGGTTCAGCAGTACCCATACTTATTGGGGACATGATAAAACTAAGTATTTAGGAGTATGGATTAAAGAGGATACTGTTATGGCAGCTAAGGATATGTAGTAAGAGACTAAACAAAAGATAATGCAGAAACCGGAAGCTCTTGCCTATGGAAATGGATAGTAAGACACAAGCAGTAAACTGTTTTTAGTCCCTTTGGTTTTATACCCAGGTCAGGGATATTTTTATCAACCAGAGGAGAAGTTGTGGATAGCAATTAATAAACAGTTGAAATATTTTATTTGGTAAGGGAAAAGGGCAAGAGTCAAGTGGAATAAGATGATCCACCCAACAGACCAAGTATATTTAGGATTACCTGACTGAAGGGATATTTTAGAGCTACACAATTAAATGTCTTACACATAATACAAGCAGAAAGCCACAATTCAAAGTGGAAAAGGATGATGATGAAGCAGGAGGCTAATTCAAAAAACAAGGAAAGAATGAGATTTTGGACACATATCTTTAAGGAGAATAACAGTCATACATACTACTATATTCATAAAGTAGCAGAAGGAATACTAAGAATTAAACCAACAAAGGAATGGGGAAAGGAGATTCTGACAATAAGGATGACTGCAATTAGGGGTACAGAGAACAGGCAAGAGGGGGCTTGAATTTGCTGGAGAGAGCTGGCAAAGAAACTAAGGTACTGGGAAGAGAAAGGTAACAGAATGGGAACAGGCCAAGAACACATTTGGATTGCAGGCTAGTGATTACCCTCCCTATCAGGGCTTGGTATCACAGTATAGGCAAAGAGGAAGGAATAGGGGAATCCTAAATGGAAGACCTACCCTGGTTGAGTTTTTATCTGAATCTTGACAGAAGCTGCTGTTAAAAAGGAATGGTTAGTACAGCATACAAACATTGCATGATAACTATAGGAATCAATCAGAAGAGGTCAGAAGATTGGGAAGAGAGATCAGATATGCAATTCACAAAGATACAATGGGCAGACATATGTATAGCATCCAAATATGCAACAAAAAATCTAGAAAATTTAGGATTTTTGTGTGGAAGTATTTGCAAAGATACTTTTATACCCAAAAGAGACTCCAAAGAATTCTTCCTCAGGCAGATGGCAAACGTTTGAGGTGTAACGGGGAAGAAAGATGTCCGTGGGAGCATATGTCCTTGGAGTGTAATGAATTGGCAGACTTGGAAAGCTCTCTATAGAGTGCTCTGTCAAGAATAATGGGCAAGCAAATGAATATAACTATGGAAATGATTTTCTGAGCTTGGATACAGGATCTGAAATGCCTAGACAAAGTAAGGCCTTGTTAAGTTTAATTCTGGAGGCTGCAAAAATGCAGTTATTAGAAAATGGAAATCAAAATCTAAACCAACTACACACGAAGCAGTGAATACTGTAACAGAGACAAAAGAACAAAGTATGGATCCTTAGAAAAAGGTAAGAGAAAATTACATAAAAAAATGAAACTGTGGGAACAATACATGCAGAAAAATAATTTGGAGATGGAACAAGGTTTAAGAGAAGGCAGGAACTGAACAATTTATGTAATGTTGCTTTCTCTGATTATATGATATACAATACATGTGATGTATAAATATGGTGTGCTTACTTTTATATGAATGGAAGTTTGCATGTGTAGCAAGAGATAATTCAATAAAGGTGTTATAAAAAAAACCACGAAAGTCAAAGTAGCCTGGGGCCATTTTTGAGGACAACTGACTTCAGCCATGGCTGAGCAGATCTGGAAATTGAGGATTTACATGCCCAAAATTATGAGTAAGGGAAAGTAATCTTGCTAGCTTAGAAAAATGTTATGGGTTGTGCTAAGCACTTGCCGGCCTTATTTCTACAGGCAACAGAGTTGAAACTCACAGTGTCAAACCTGTGATCTACACTTAGGTGAGACATCCCAGTTTTAATCTGCTAGTGCATAAGGAGAATTTCCCTAAGATTCATAAATAAGTAGTACTACTGGTGAAGTGCTACGCAATGTGATCTTTGATCTTTAATACTTCATAGAATAGGATTAGATATGCATCCATAATAAATATTACTACATTTAAATGAATACCTAGCCACATTACTCACATTCAATTAATCATGGAAACTTAAAAGAAATACAACTAACTGAACTGCACAATGCTTTGCCAGCAGCACTCTTATGTATTATGGGATGTAACTACTTTTAAAAAGTTTGAAGAGAAGGTAGTTCAGGGAACATAATGCAAAATATAACAGAAGAGTGACCAGCACAGCTGAACTAGAAGTAATAATTTATTAAACACAAGTTAAACACAGTAAGCGTTTTTGTGCATAAGCACTTCTTCAGATTGAATACCCATAAAACGAAAACCTTTTTAAATACACTTACATAATTAAAACCATCAAGTAAAACATATAAAACAATTAGTTACCATAGCACTGATCTAAGGCTTAATCTTAAGTGTCTTCAAATAAGGTCTAAGTGAAGTATTTTCATTCAAGCCGAACGAGTCTGCTTGTAAAGTGATAATCCATTTCAACTCATTATTATCAGTTTTGTTAATCATACATCCGCGATACTCTTACTTGTTAACTGAAGTATCTTAAATAAAAAAATATGATCAGTGTTAAGATTTAATATACTTGTTCAGTGCATTTGTATTAACATCTCTTCTTATTTCACTTGTGTACCAAAACTCTTTCATAAAAGCTCCAACTAGTCATCACTACATAAAAACAGGGACATTTTTGCAAGTTGTCAAATATACTAAATTCCCACTCTTGCAATCTGCATAAAATTTAAATTCACATCTGATATTAGTAGTAGGGTGTACAAAATAAGGAGCATCGGAAATGTAACATCAGACTTTGCAACAATGACAGGGGTGTGTGCCAATTCTTCCTGATGAAATATGGGGCTCAAATATTACATCGTTCTTACAGCAGAGCCCTTGCTTCAGATTTTTTGCATTCTTGAAGTAAAACTTGGGTTGCTCCCCTACAATCTTTTGTACACCTTCAACAGCCAATAATATCATCCAGTTTCTTTTAATGACATTACATACATCGTTAGCATTATTAGAATAAGTAAATCCCAATTCGTAAGCAACTATAATCCTGATGTGATCTATAATTTCTCTAATTCACACTATCTGAATAATGTCTCCCTTGTGTTTGTCATAGCCCCTTAACATGACACAAAGTGCCACTAACCTTCTTGCATCCATAACCTCTCTCATAAAATTCATCATGAAGAGATTCACATTTTCATTCAACCTTGTATTATCAGTGTATAATCTTGAGGTTCTTAAAACTGTCCTTTTAACACATTACGATATGTAAAATCTAGATTTATACTCCTCCTATGTAATTTACTTTTTTCCCCAGCATGACTTCCTAAATATTTGTTTCCAAATACCCAATAAGATTTTTTTGAGATATCAACGTCCAAAAAGTCAATGGATGTATTTGAAGCACACACAATGAAGCTAAGATACTCTGTGGTGCTATTAAGCCAACACACAAAAGAATTAAGCAATTCTGAGGAATCCTGCCATATAATAAAGACGTCATACATGAATCTGTTATAACACACAATATTTTTTGAATATGCACTATTGGCAAATACATACTCTGCCTCCCAAAAGGCCATTACCATACTGGTGCAGCTATTGGCACATGCTGTGCCCATAGCTACACCAAGAGTCTGCAGAAAAAAATTCACCATTAAAAGTAAAGACATTGTTTTCTATTACGATTTCTAATAAAGCACAAATTAGTACAATTTGATTATTTATAATTGCTATTCTTATGTAAAAAACTTCTAACAGCATCCAACCCATACTCATCGGGTGTAACGGTAAAAAGTGTAGCTACATCCATTGTAACCAAAATTAAATCAGAACAATCTTTTAGTACTTGAACACTTTCATAAAACTTATTCAAAAGAAAATCTACTGAGTCTCTTAACACAGCTGACACTTTGTCAAGCACTAGTTTGAGTTTGTCCTCTACATAAATAGAAATCATTTTAGTTAACCATCCTTGTCCTATGACAATTGGCCTCATAGGTGGTTCTGAACTATTCTTATGAATCTTGGGGAGGTCATTTATCACTGGTGTTACTGGATTATCTATCAAAAAATATTTATATACATCATATGACACTAGACCAGTCATTAAAAGATCATAAACTTCTCCTTGAACCTTTTTAATAATAGAAGTTATTCTTTCCGAGTCTATACGACCAAGTCTTAGCATGAGCTT